>NC_081184.1:135127579-135359425 GCF_029867415.1 Vicia villosa | reverse complement strand
ATGTAGATGCAGATAGATTTAATAAATATTAAAAATTTTAAATTTTTGTAATATATTTTAATAATATAATAAAAAGTTAATTATTATGTAACGTTGCTGTAATTTTTTACACTATCAATTCATTACAACCATTCGTTATATAATGATTGATTAAAATAAAAATCAAACATTTTCATAAATGTCTTTGATTAATTAATTGTGTAAAATATTTGTACACCATTAAGACATATCAATTAAAGTTATACAATAAAATTCAATTCTTTTCAAGGCATGAGTAGAATAGTGATTAATATATAATAAAGTCTATACATAAATAGAAGGCAAACAAGAAAAGTTGCGTCACTATTTTTTTGTTTATTGATAAAATCAATCTTCTCTAAAATTATCTATTGAGCTAGAAGAAACAACATTGTCATGCATAAGTCTTGTGACTCTCTGTAATTTCACTATTTCTAGTGTTAAGAAATTAAAAATGTCAAAAGAAAATAATATGAAAACATGTTCATTATCGGAAACGTTTTCTCGTGATTGATCACTTTATTTGAAATGACTTTGAGGATTGTGTGTCTTATAACAAAATCTCCAATCCTCATTCTCACCAGTGAAAAAACCTTTGTCAAGTTCAAACATGCAAGTTTGCCTTCTACCCACTCGTAAACCAAACAATTTGTTATCATAAATATCAATCTCTCTTCATGTAGGTCAGTTAAAAAATTCACAAGCACCTCTTTCTTCATAGTTATATGCTCTGACCCGTCAAAATATATCAAATATGACATCTCTAACTAGGTTATGTCAGTACTTGAAGTTAGAAGCTCCTTACAATTAGAGTTGTCGAATGGCCCGACTCAGCCCGCTTTGGCCCTGAGGGCCAAAACATATAAAAGGGCTGAAGTGGGTCGGTCTGATTATTTCATGGGCTGCCAAAAATGAGTCTGACTCAGTTTCTAATAGGTACAGTGGCCCGATGGGCTAGTCAGTCCCTTATTTCAATATTATAGTTTTAAATTTATAAATGTAATGGATAAAAGCTACATAACATAAGTAGAGAGTGATAATAAATTTAGTTAAGTGATATTTAAAATATTCATCAAATCAACACACACATGAAGAGAGTGATATTTAAAATATTCATCAAATCAACATAAGTAGAGAGTGATAATAAATTTAGTTAAGTTATGAAGGTCTATTTTAGCAACATGCACCTTAGGGTGCATTTAAATATTTTTTAGTTAAAACTTACTAAAACACACCTTCATAAAATTAAGTGGGTGTATTATAGCAAACCCCTGTGGGGTTTGCTATAATACACCCACTTATTTTTATGAAGGTCTATTTTAGCAACATGCACCTTAAGGTGCATTTAACCATTTTGTAGTTAAAGCTTGCTAAAATAGACCTTCATAAAAACTAGTGGGTCTATTGTAGCAAAACCCTATATTATATATATATATATATATATATATATATATATATATATATATATATATATATATATATATATATATATATATATATATATATATATATATATATATATATATATATATATATATATAAATGTCATGAAGATATCTATGTAAAAGTATAGAGGAAAATAATATTATAACGAATACTGATCAAACTTTCTCTTCATCTCACAATCATTTCTTTAATCACAACATCTTGAAAACATATAGTCATCCTTTTTAACTATTCTTTTTCACTTGAAACACACTTATACAATCAAATCTTAGCTCAATATTTTTTTTTCCAAAATTAACTAAATTTATTTTTAAGGGGTCAGCCGGAAGTCAGCTAGGCCGACTCAGCTAGACCCATAAAAATAAAGGTCCGATGGGTTGGGCCAAAAAGATAGTGTTATATTTTTTAAGGTTTTTTTGCGGCCCGACCCATGATAAAATATAGGGCTCGTGGGCCGATTCGATAGGTCGGTCCATCTTGACGGCTTTACCTACAATGAATCGAGTGTTTCCGAAATATATTCAAACACGTTTTACGACACACATGACAAGCTTTATCAATAAAAAAACAAGAGAGTCATAAGACGGTATTTCAAGATAGTACGATACTCCAATGATGACATATATTAACCTAACTCAATAATAAGAATAACAAATAAAAAGTCATGAGTATGTGCGGTTTGCAAACAAGCAAAAATTATTTTATTTTAAGTATATATCAAGTATCCTTTGCGCGTAATTACAGGGATTTACAGAGACTAATCTCTCGAGCATTGTAGGATTGTAATAGACAATAAATTCCCCCTAAGAAATTTAATATTGTTGCGTGCCCAGAGCGAGAGTCGGACCCAAGACTTCTGATTAAGTGGGAAGAGACCACTCCATCTCATTCAAGTGCTCTTGAGGAAAAATTATTTTCTTTCTTGTGCACTTAGAATTTAATTATAAATAGTATTGTAAAATACAATAAAATATTTTTTATTTAAAATAAAGAATTTACTTCATTTAATTTCATAAATAAATAAAAATTTATTTATAAATTTATTTAAATTTATTTTTAATTATATATATGTATATTAATTATTTAATGTATTAAAAAATATTATAAATAAGATGGTAATATTATTTTAAAGTATATTTGACAGTAAAAAAACAAATAAAACAATAAATAAAAAATCAATGATTAGAAAAGGAGAAAGGAGAAATTAGAAAAAATTGATACCATGGGCATTTAAGGAAATTGGCATGCATTATAATATCTAGTTGTATCATGTATGGATTCTTTGATTGTAAGCATCAGACAAAAGCAGTGAAGATGCGGAAACGAGAGCGAACAATTCAAACTGCACGTTTAAGATAAGAATAAGATATATTATAAAACTCAATAATTGAATAAATATTTACAATAAAGCAATGAATCTTTAAATAGAGTAAACCAAAGGAGAATTTTGTGGAGTAAAAAAGATTCTTAATTCTATGGAAGAAAAAAACCAGAATCTAACGGTTGTAAAAGCTTGTCCTTTTCAACGTTAAAAAAAAAAAAAGCATCTTTCTTCTTTCCAGTTCCACAATGTTCCAGACGTAATCTGAGACAATATCGAAAGTGGGTCCATTGAATAATTGGATTCCTTATCTCAACCACTACGTTAAAAACGAGAATAAAATTATATTCCCTTGGTGCGTGATTCACACGCGCTTTTGTGATGGTTGACATAACTTATGTGTTTTTTTTGTTGATATGAAATGGATTTGGATTCTGGTGTTTACCATTTTTCTAGAAATATTGATTTAATATTCCTATATCGCCGGTTACTTGTACGAATTGTACACTAAAAAAAGATGTAAGTTTAATTATGACTCACTTTCATTTTTAATAATATAAGATAAGATTCTCTTATTTTAAAATTACAATAGTTAAATAAATGCCATAAATATTTTAATTGTTTTGTTAACTTGTTTTTTTTTCTTGGTTACATTTGTTAACTTGTATTTTTAATACTGCATGTCAAAGATTCTAAATGTACGAAATTTAATCAAATAGAATAATTTGTAAAATTTTGCAAAATTAAATATATATTTTAAAGATACAAAATTAATATTTTTGAATTTTAGAAAATTAGACATGAGAAAACCATAACAAAGAGACCAGACTAATCATAAGTTATTCGTCGACAAACTTCAAGCGTATATGATTGTTTGTTGAGTCTCATCACTCATTTCAAAATTTGTTATACATTTATATTAGTTTTGTTTAGTTCAAAACTAAAATTAATCGATGAGGTAATGTCTTGCTGTAGTAGATTTGTGCTTCCGGTCCGGTGGAGAAGGGTTGACTTATAAAGTTAACACTTCAACAAGCCTATTAGTGATAGAATGAAATAATATGAGAATGAGAATAAATTTGAATATCTTAAATGACATGTTTTCTCTTTATATAGTGAGAGCGGTTAAAATCGTCTGTGTGAAGTGAGGCGTGTTGTGTATTAGTCGTTGGATCTAATTAAATGATGATTGAAGCATCTGGAGGACAAAATTGTCTATATTTAGAGGAATGAGAGATCACTTGCTCACGTTTTATCGTCCAACAACTTTCTTGGGCCACACACTTTGGGCCTTGCAAACGGTTTAAAACAGTTGCCGTAAGCTCTTGTCCATGTTTTGCAAGACAAGGGTTCTCCGTGTAAGCCTCTAAGTCGAATGCTTGGGAGATCTCGACCGTTGATGATGTTGTTTTAGCTTTCCCGTACGACACATTGTATGGTCGTACGTGACTAAGGCACTTATAAAAAGTTCATGAATTATTATTCTTTCTCATTTTTTCTATATGTGAATTATAAATGCTCTTATTTTTTGTATCATCAACTTTCATTTTTCTTGCTAGCTCTTATGCACTGATTTTCTAATTATATTTATATGTGACTTGTTGTTCGGTGGTACTTGTGACACATAGGTGATCAAGTCATTTATTTTAAGGTAAGGTATATATCTTTCTTCCTACTTTTGCTTCCTTTATTATTATGGTTTCTAGAGAGCGGGTTTCTATGGTCTTAGATGTTCAAACTTCTATTATTGATATGTTTGAGTGAATAATCGAATCATTACCCTTGAATGTGTATTGCATCGTTTCTACATATTTTCCTTTTCTGTATTGGAATTACTTTTCAAGATGAAGATTCCACCTACCATGCCTCATAAGGCAAGAGAAGACAACTCGCCAGTGTGGATGGATCATGAGACATTGGAAAATGCCTTTAATTTTGTCTTTAAGGGCAGTTTAGACCATGTTTTCACTGAGGTGGGATCTTCGTTTGATTGGGGAGCACTTGTTCCTGACGAAGATAAGAGGGTATGTAAATGGGTGTTTCATTCCTCTTCACGAGTGTTTGTTTTCTTTGATAGGTCTCTCTCTCCCTTTTAATAATTTCAAGGTTGTCGTTCTTAACCACTTGTTAATCACCCCCTTTATAATTACACCTGGTGACTTAAGCTTACGTTAAAGTATTCCAATACTTGTGCGAATTTAAGGAAAGTGTGCCAACCTTGACACTTTTATTCCATGTTTTCAAAGCTCAAAGTAGCTTGATTGCTTTCGTAAAGGGTCAAGGTTGGATATCTCTTGGGCAATGCACCAATATGTTTGATGTTTATTCAGATAGTGTGAAGCACTTTAAGGATCGCTTTTTCGTGGTCACTCCCTTCAATGAAGAAGATCGTGCTAAAATATGCTCAATAGACCATGGTCTGCCTTATTAATGCTTAAACATGTTTGCTAAGTTATGACACCAAAGTCATTTTTTTCCAGACTCCGGGTGTTCTGTTTACAAGATGGACGGTTTGTATTGAGAAGACATTTTCTGTAAGAGGTTGTTGGTGTCATTGTTCGAGGCTCTAGGTTACGTTAGGCTTGTTGTCCCTCCTAATACAGCATCAAAGAAGCAACTAAAGTGGTTCATAGAAACACGTATACTAGTAGATATCGGCTGGTAGGAGGCTAGGAAAGTTATTTTTGGTTAGTGAGATAAAGAATATTCTCTTTCTTGGATATTCTTTAATGATTTCTTCTATAACATGTATGTTCTTATTCTACAGATAGGATGAAATGTGAGAACAAAATGCATCAAATGAGGAGGACTTCATCGGTTATCCCCTTCTTGATCGTGTTACCAATATTCCCACCACTTGAGGGGGTTCTGACAATGGGGGTCCTTACAAATTTTGTTACCCAGGCCACACCTACTTTGGCACATATGGAAATATGAGCTTCATCTGTCCGGGTTACAGTGGAAGATGCTTTGTGTTTGTCACAAACTAATGATGGAGGAAGTCTGAACCTTAGTCTTGAGCTTAAAGAGCCTCAAGTGGATGGTTCATTCATTAAGTGTCCCCCTTGTTAACACCAAATTTAAGGAGGCTTGGCCCCCATTGATTTTGTACCAATTTTGCCTGGGTTGCCTCCTACGCTATTGGCCCGCTGTGTTCTATAGATGGCTAAGGAGTTCTAGTCTTCTATCTTTGAAGAAAACTACTCATATTTATTAAACAAATCCAAACAAGTTTTTCAAGAGGAGTTATCATATTTGAATTATTATACAGGCCAGGCCTCGACCTTCTTAACCTTTGGTGCTATCGAGCGGGGAAAAGCCTTATATCCTAATCGTCTTTGGAGGGAAAAATGTGCTTTAAGAGTGCATCAGTGCATTACAGTCGAGAGAGACTAGTATTCGGAGAAGTTTTAGGGGGTGTCTTCCTTGTTTTTGGAGATATAATGTGATGTTGAATCCTTTGAGCAAAGAATATTTAGGCTTAAAAGGTGAATTTTCTAATGTAGGAAGTGACAAAGAAGAATGAAACTTTAGCTTATGCCCACACATCACTATATATAATAAAGGCTATTTTTGTTGATGCAATTTGAGCACTAGACCCTTATTGCAAAATGGTGGAAGGAAGACCTTGAAGTGTTGTTAAAGGAGTCATGAGAAGGTCAAAAGAAGCCCGAGGACAATTTTTTTGAGATACATCTCGAGAATCTCACCTTAGCCACGGAGTATGCAAAGTCAGTGGAGGAGAGTTACTCTATTGCACATGATTCTTTTGACAATGCTTTGCAGTAGGTGGAACACTTTCATCCCTCAATGCATATTTCACGAGAACTAGTTTGTCTTGGCCAAATGATAGATAATGGAAAGCTGGTCTCCTGGGGGATAAGCCAATTTTTTTATCTTGGTACACTTGTACCCAGTGTGTTTGTGTATTTAATAAATAAATAAACTTCATGGTTCTTGCTTTGTAGTGTGTATTCCAGCTTTGGTTAGTCACCATTATCATTACATTCTTATCTGTTGTTGATTTAAGTCTCGAGTTCATTTCTTTGGGAGATAGTTTATTTTCCGAGATTGTGCTCAATGTTTTATTGGACGTCTCAGTATCTCCATGCTCCCAGGTGAAAACCCAATTTGAGGTTGACGTGGTAGGGACTCACCTGGGCCTCTAGAATGGCTAGCTACTAAGAGGGCGTGGGCACGGTATTGCCACTTTGTGGTCTTTATCTTTAATTGTGCGCTTGAACTGTGAGGTTTTAACTGCTTTTGTCATTTACCCCAGAGCTGTTTAATGAGGGAGGCTATGTTAATCTCCATAGCCTTTTCCTCATCTTTCTCTATCTAATCACGTTGCTCGACCTTGCGTATCCTTAGTGCTCCATATAGGTTAGTGTGGATCTATGTGCTTGTAGGTAATAAAGATCGGCATCTGGAGTTTTTATGACGACGCCGCATGACAATATCCTTCAACACTGATGATAAACAAAGCATCTTGTAAGAGAACTCAAGATTAAGTAATTATACAATCAAATATTATCTAGCAAAGTCTTGAAGCTACTCTGGTGAAAGGTGTGAAAGCTTGCCAGGTCATGTCCGTCAGTCAGTCTGAGTGAATCGAGTACTATAAAAGTAAGGCAATAACTTAAGAGTACTAAGGCAACTCACACACTTCAAAATACTTTTCTGTCTTCAAAATATTTTTCTAAAACTAGAACTAAGTGATTAAAATGCTATCCAAACATTTTCTTAACCATCTAATCGATTGGAAAGATATGCCAATTGATTGGCAATTTTTTTATTTATCCAATCGATTAGGGAACTTGTATAATCGATTAGAAAGATGATAATCGATTATACAATCAGCAAAGATAGAACATCAATGACTTGTAACGACTCTATATCCAAATTTTCATAATTAGGCCTTACAATCGATTATATTTGAGTTGTCTAATCGATTAAAGCATTTTGCTAATCGATTAGATAATCAATTCGGCCCATGAATCGTTTCCTTTCTTGGCATTTCCAACTACTATGTAAGGGAGGGTTTTCCTCACTTCAAATCACACCACCTTCCATCGATTTCATATTTTTTTAGAATTTATCTTTCTTTCTCTCCTTGAAATTTTCCTTATTTCACTTTAGGTTTCCTAAGTGCTTTCGAGTGAAACTTTATTTGTGATGAAGATATTTTTGTAAGTGGTCATACATGTCGTTTAAATTCTTAAAGGTGAGATACCGTTAAGAGATTGAGTTTTTGGTTCATGAGATCAAACTGTGTTAAAATTTGTGTTATTGGTTTATTAATATTTGCCAGAAAAGCTTTGTTTTGGATAAAGAGATCAACTGTAAATCTCTAATGGGTTCGATAGCATAGCCTTGGATAAAAGTTGTCTTTTGGTTAGGGATAAGCCTGTTAAAATATCAAGATTAGGTTGTATTAAGGTTCGTGAGAATTAACCTTTAAAAGCTCAAAGTCTATAGTGAAAATCTCAAGAAGACCTCTTGAGGACAGTACTATGCCAATGTTCGACCAAATCTGTATAAATCTCTGGTGCAAAACCTTATCCTTTTACTTTTGCAATTTACTTTCAATATTTTATTTCTGCTGCAGTTACTCACCTACAAACTTGCTAATACGATCTTAATTGAGAATGTTAAAATAAATCACTAATTTCGAATACCATAATTCACTCCCCCTCTTGTGCTCGAAGTCAATTGTCCAATAGTTAGCACACATTGTCACTAGTTCATCATGTACGATGTGGTACTTCAACTTGAGGTGTACAGGGGAAGCTATCGCGTTCACTGTTGTAGTGAAAGGTCTACCCAGGATGCAGTTGTAGATGCTTCTGTAGGGAACCTCCTATTGTGGATTAATAGTCCTGATGTCTCTCTCTCTCTCTCTCTCTCTCATTTCCTAAGGTGAGCGTCAGTTCAATATTCTCCCAGGGATGGGTCATCGTGCCATTAAAAGCTTACAAATCAAAGCACTTGTATGACCACAACTTTTCTTTTCTCATCCCAAGTTTTTTTAAAGAAATCGGCATACATGATATTGCAATAACTTCTGTCATTGATGACGGTCATAAACACATCACAATTGGGCATGGCCGCTGTTATCACCATAGGAAATATCTCATTTAGTACTCTGATCACTTTCTCGCTATCCATGAATCTAGTGACGGGCCTTTTCAGCTTCTCGATCAAGGTATATCTTTCTTCCTTCTAACGACCATCAAATCAACAACCCTTCTTTTGATGGCCCATTTGGAAGGTTTATTCGGCCTAGGGAATCCGTCTGTGATAGAAGTCATGTATTGGCATTTTCCTTTTAAATACTCCTCTTTTTCATTGTTGTTGTCCCGTTTCCCCTTAGCTCTGGCTACCACTTTGATAACCTTATTAAAAGAGGACTTCTCTCTATGAGGAGACTATTTTTTTGGAAACTTTTCACGACCACTAGAATCCTTCTTTATTTCATGGGTGTACTTGATGAGGCGCCCTCTTGTTATCAAATCCTCAAAGGCATAATTCATTTGAAAGCACTCGTTAGCATTGTGGTCGTAACTCTTTTGAAAAAATACATGGGACTTCTATGTCCTTGGGGATTCTTTAACCTGTTAGGGGTTCTTTATCCTACATCTTTGAACTTCGTATTAGCATATTATCACAATATACTCTCCCTTGAAGTGTTCAAATGAGTGTAGGAGGTGAATCTAGCCCGAGATCCTCACTTCATGTTATTTCTTCAACAATTATTGTCTTTTCTGAGGTCAAATGGCATCCAAAGTTACAAGTATCATGGATATTTCCACTTCTTCGAGAAGTTCGTCTTCATAGTTCATATAGGGTTGCAACCTATTTAACAAGTCGCTTAAACTACAAGCTTCCTGGAGCCTGAGTTACTCCCAAACTATGCATTACGGCCTCAAACCTTTCTTGAATATCCAACACTTTAGCACGATGTTTGTACCTCCCACATCCACAACCACTTTAGTAAAACAATAAATGTACTCATATAGGACTTATTTCTTCCCCGACGTGATCCCAATGAGCACCATCATAGTTATATGTTGTTGTTTCTGGACGGTGAAAGAGTCGCATAGATCCTTCCATGAGTCGATACACCCATCTAGAAGGGTCTTGTACAACGTCATAACCATTTTGGCGAGACTTATCACAAAAAACTTATCTTTTACGGCCCCATAGGCGTGGCAATACTCCAACCTATTATCGACATGCTCTACATCATACTTTTCTCTCCTAAGAGAACGGTGTGCTGGTGACTACTACAACTACGAGCATCATGTCTAGTAAGGCCCCCTCCTTTCCTTAGTTCCGAGAGGAGGAGTCTCGTGTACCCTAATTCAGTGGTGGCTTGGATGTCGTGGAATAACTTCACATGGTATCTCCGCTCTGGTGGGGATTTTCTTTATTATCTTGACAGAACTGTCGTGCAAATTTGCTCATCATATGTTAGTATCTCTTGGGTGGACATATGGTAAGTTTTCTTCAATTCTCATGATTCTGTCTTCTAGGAATTGCGAGTTGTTCTAGTGCACCAAGTTATACATGTTTTTCATTAGGCTAGTGGCTCTCTGCATGCCTAGATTGACTTGCATGAGTTGGAGGCTAGGGGACATCTCTTATATAGGTACCTGAGGTTATAAAGGAGTTTGGTTAGAAGGTCCACCTTAATAAGGCTGAGGCAAAAGCTGAAAAGTTAGAAAAACTTAGAATCCTTCCAGGTTGATTCTTAGAGGAGCTCGATCTTGTAGTGTTGGAATAGAATGAGGCGTTACTAAAACTTGATCATCCATCTCCGATGGAGGAGGATAGGCCTTACTAGCTTCAACAACTATAGTGGCGGTTTTGAAAGATCGAGTTACTTTAGAATTCACCATAGCTTCAAGAGTTTTATATTATATTTTTTGAGAAAAAATCAATGTTTGCAAGGAAAAATTAGAGATCTAGATCTACGAAGGAGAAATTGTTATTCTTTGTGGAATTCATAGGAATCATATGTTGATTCCCACATACTACGTTACTGTTTAGTTCATAAGTAGAAATGATTAGTGAAATGAAGAAGTAATGTCTTGTTGCGGTGGATTTATGTTTCTGCTACGGTGGAGAAAGGGTTGACTTGCAAGGTTAGCACTCCAACACCCAAGTAAGTAAGATAATAAGAAGTGATGTGAGAGTGAACGGATTTGAATAATTGAAATGACGTGTTTTTCTCTTTATATAATGAGAGTGATTCACTTGAGGTGAAGCGCGTTGTACGGGTAACCATTGGATCTAATTAGACGACAACCAACACTTCTAGAGGGCATAATTGTCTATTCTAGGAGGAATGAGAGATCATCTACGGGTAACCATTGGATCTAATTAGACGACAACCAACACTTCTAGAGGGCATAATTGTCTATTCTAGGAGGAATGAGAGATCATCTGCAGGTAACCATTGGATCTAATTAGACGACAACCAACACTTCTAGAGGGCATAATTATCTATTCTAGGAGGAATGAGAGATCATCTGCTTCATGCGCTTTGCCGCCCGACGACGCTCTTAGGCCTGTCATTTTGGGCCTTACGAATGGCCTAGAACATGTTCTAACATCTACAAATCACATACATTTTGCAAGGAAAATAATCACCTTGAAATGTCAATACATAATCGTAACGACTCATTATCATACAAATTAATCGACACACAATTCACCAAGTAGAAACATTAATTGTCTTTCAAGCTAATCAAAATTAATATCAACATTGTTTTAAAATTAATAAAAACTTATTTAACGTTGAATTGTTCCATAGATGCATCTACGAAACCGTTTAAACAACGTTAAAAAATGTTTCGTAGATGCACTACATAATAATTCAACATTAAATAAAAAAAATGTGTTTCAGAAAATACACCTTCGAAAACATGAGATATTTTAGGAAACGCACATGATGCGTGAGAACCCAACGATAAGAATGAAAGATTCTCTAAATTATAAGACCTAAATAAATCTGGTATATTCCTAACTTTAATATCCGCTAAAGTAATTACATTTCATTTTAGAGCTATTTCAAAAATGTATTTTAAAAAATATATATAATTTGTAAGCTCTAACTCAATTGACAATGACGATATTATTCATAATAGTTCTTCCTCACAACCAAATGAGTAAACACCCATCAATAAATATCTATATATTCTAATTTTTTCTAATAATTTCTGACACCAATGTTTGTTTTAATTTAACAATCTACGTGTAGAAATTTGAACAACATATTTTAATTTAATAAGCCAACATTTTGTCTCTTAACTAGTTCACATCTTTCTTTCTTTCTTCTTCTTTTTTTTTTTTTCTTCAAAAAATTGTCCCAATAAATCATTGATCAACAGCCTACTAATTTATTTTAAAAATAATAATGACTATTATTGACTGACTAATGTGACAACCAAAATTAAGGATCGAGGAATCAAAGTATTCAAGTCAAATCCATGATAAGATTAAATATGTTTATTTTCAATGGACTTGATTAAGAGGCTGCTTATATTTTTCTATCTCATGTTAGTTTCAGAGTGGCATATCTTTTATGATAGAGATTCTTTGTGTGGTTCATTTCATAATTTTTTATACCAATCAATGAACATTGGCTTCATGATAGAAATCATTTTATCTTTAATATTATTCTCACTATTAGTATAATTAAATTGAATTAAATATCATAGAATGATTTTCTTATTGGCCAATTCTCTTTATTCTGAGTTAAAGCTTTGCCAATACTACGTGCTACTAATATTATATCAGAAGAATATGCCTTGCTACTATGTGACTTTAAAATTGTTTCTAAATATTCCACAACATTATTTTCAAAGTATGTATTTTAGGTGTTTGTTTAGTAAACTAATTTTTGTTTCAAAATAAAATATTATTGTATGAATATGAGATAAAATTGTTTGATAAATTTTTTTTATATTGTAAGTTTAGTAAAATAATTTTTGTATCAAAATAAAATATTATTGTATAAATATGAGATATAATTGTTTGATAAAGTTCTTTTTTATTTGTAAGTGGTATTAAATTTTTTTAGTCTTAGGTGAAATTATTATTTAGGTTAATTCAGATTCCTTTGAAAATATATTCGGAGTATATCATAGATAACAAGGAAGTATATCATATACTCGGACGAGTATATCAGTTTAGGTTTAGACAAATTGTTTTAAATTTGTTTTGGATGACTAGTGTGCCTACAAATATCACCCTTTATTCTAATTAAAAAACACAACATACACAATAATCAATAAACTCTCTTCCCTCAATAACTTTATAATTTTCTCTATCATCATTTGTCAAGTAACCTATAAAACAGGTTCCCTAACAAATTGGTATATCAAGAGCACTGTTTCGGTCCTCAATCTCTAGCCATGGTGAAAGAAAGCACTACCTCCAACCAATTCCCAACCAATCTACCAGCTTTAAAGGGATAAAACTATGACATATGTTGTGCACAAATGAAAGTCATATTCAGATTTAAAGATGTGCTTGAAATCATGAATGATGGCTTCTCGTCATTAGAGACAAATGCTACTAAGGCACAAAGGGTTGTTCATCGTGAATTGAGAAAGATGGGAAAAACTTTGTCACGATTCGTCAGTGTGTGGAATCAAATATCTTTGAGAAGATTATTGAGCAAGAAACAGTCAAGGAGACTTGGGATACTCTCAAGAAGTTAAAGAAAGTGAAGTTGCAATCTTTGAGGAAGCAATGTGAAAAATTGTAGATAAAAGATGATGAAACCATTGTTGAGTTCTTCTCAAAGATGATGGCTTTGACAAATAAGACGAAGTAATGTGGAGAAAATACCTCTGAATTGTAGAAGGTGGAGAAGATATTAAGGGCTCTTCTAGTCAAGTTTGATCATATTATGGTGGCAATTGAAGAATCTAAAGACTTGTCGGAGATGAAGCTTGAAGAATTAAAAGCATCTCTTGAGGCACATGAGATGAGGCTGGAGAAAAGAGATTTAGAAAAAGGTATCTAAACTGGCATTACAAGAAAAGTTCTTCAATAAGATGAAATAAAATTCCTCAAGCAATAACAATGTGAAAGCAAAACGGAAAAAGAAGTAGAATGATAATGGTGATGGTGGTAAGGCTTCAAAAAGCCAAGATGAAACTAGCAAGAATGATTCAAATCAAAATCAAAAGTCCAGAAAAAGGTTGCATGAAGGAAGTCCAATGATATTGCTTTCAAAAGCTTGGTCATTATGCTAGAGACTACTACTACAACAAGAACAATGATGAATACCAGGGTGTGGCTCTATTTTCTCATGATGGTAGCAGTGAATTTGATGATGTTATCTTGATGGATGCAACACATTTGGCTTCAGAGAAAGTAAATGTGTGGTACCTCGATACAAGTTGTAACAACGATATAATTGGTAACAAGAACTGGGTTGTCAAGGTGGATGAATTAGTTAGAAGATTACTTTGTTTTGGAGACAACAACATGGTGACATTGGAAGGAATGTCCAACATCGGGGTGGAAAATAAGGATGACCATGAAGCTATCATCAGTGATGTATCATTTGTTCCCTCAATGGCAAGTAACTTGATCACTTTGGGTCTATTACTTGACAAGAATTATACAACGAAGCTGTAACGAATGTAACTCAAAGTGTTTGATGAAACTTCAAGGCTAATTTTGAAGAAACCTATATCAACCAATAAGACATTAAAGGTCATGATCAATATGTTTTATCATTAATGTCTTGCATCAACCATATCTGAAGATAATGATTGGGTTTGGCATCAACGATTTGGCCATCTCAATTTTAAAAGTCTTAGCTTAATGCCTATGAAGAAGATGGTGTATGGACTTCCAAAGATTGAAGTGCCAAAGCATTTGTGTTAGGAACAACCTGCATCAGTTGAGCTTGCACAAACTCAAGGAGTGAGAAAATTAAGCAGAACTAGAGCTCCATCAGTCATGTTGAATGACTATGAGAGATTTCCTTATCACGCAATCAGGGAAAGTGGTGAGCTGATTGAAAACACACTGATGATTGAGACATAACCAATTAATCATGTGCAAGCTCTGTATGATGAAAATTGGAAAGTTGTAATGGCTAAGGAACTCAAGCCATTGAGAAAAACTAGACATGGGAGCTGGTTAAGAACTCTGGCAAGAAAGCAATTGATGTAAGGTGGGTTTACAAACAGAAGTTAAAACCAAATGGTAAAATTGATAAGTACAAATGAAGGCTTGAAACAATCAAACTGGTTGTGTCCATAGCACTTTACGAAGGTTGGAAGATGCACCAACCTAATGTGAAGTCTGCATTCCTCTATGGACCTTTAAAGGAAAGAGTTTATGTGAAGCAACCACTAGGGTTTGAAGAAGTTAATAGGAATGAGAAGCATGAAAAATATGAATTTGGAAAGGTATTATGGTTAATTTAGATTTCTTTATGATATATCTGATGGTATATCATAAATCCGGGTGGGTATATCAGTTTTAGTTAGACATACTTCTTTAAGAATATACCCGGTGGATATATAATATACCCAAACGAGTTTATCTGTTTAGCTTTAGACAATTTATTTTAAATTTGTTTTAGGTGGATATTGTGTCTATAATATAACCTCACATTGCAATTTTAAAAAACATAATATACACAATAATCAATAAACTCTCTTCCCTCATTCACTCTCTAATCTTCTCTCAATTTACCATCATTTTTCAAGTAACCTGTGATTTGGAACAACCTGTCATGTAACAATTAGTATTATATGTCAAACTATAAAAGTGAAATTAATATACAGTCAAACAATAAATATAATATATCAAAAATTAATTTCAATTTATTTATTCAAATATATACTATATGTTATAAACTAATTTCACTTTATTATTATATAGTAAAAATTAATTTCAAATTATTTATCCAAATATATACAATATATTTAAAGTTAATTTTAGTTTATTACAGTATATTAAAAATTAATTTTAGTTTATTATAATATATCAGAAATAACAATTATTATTTTATTGAACAAATAATTTATGATAACATAATATATACTATATATTATCTTATTATAATATGTCAAAAATTAATTTCAATATAAATTATGATACAAACAATTATGTAATATATAAAATTAAGTAGCAAAACATATAACGCTTAATAAGTTGGCATAGTGGTAAGTGCTCATGCATGGGACATTGAAGGAGTGGGTTCAACACCCATCTTCACACAAATTTTCACTTAGCAATTAGCATGTCTAGCCTAGTTTTACAACAAAAAAATACAGATTGATAAACCAAAAGTCCCCTAAATGATGTTGGGACCAAGACCTAGGTGGTCCATATTTTGCATTTTAATAGGTTATTAATGAGATATATTGTGGGGACCAAGACTTGGGTTGTCTTTTCTTTATATGGTCCATACCTTATTATAATATTAATTTATTACATGTTGTGTGCACCACATATTTTAATACATGCTTTTTCGTTTTCCCAATTATTTATCTTATAGACCAGCTCAGACAAAATCAGCTAAGCTGAGAATTAATCATAGGAGACTTTGTTTCATGTCCTCACCTCATCAAACTTTATGTAGGTTGTAAAATAGACGAAATGAATTGGAAATAAGATATGGATTTTATGTCTTGGATAGAAATTTTAAAAGTACTTGACAAATTGAGTTATTTCAACATCAAATACTTCTGATATGATCATCCAAAATTTTCATTTAAGCAAGGACTTAAACCTCTTAACATGATATAAATGTAGTAAAATTTGACTTAACAAGGGGGATGGATAAATATGTGTCAACTTATTATAGGTATGTCTGTTATGTATAGTGTGTTTAGTTGTTATTATAGTTTAACCAATGTGCATTGTTATGCCTATTATGTAGAGCTTGTTTTGTTGGTGTATGCTCTACTATGTAATGTGCAATGTTTTGTACTGTATGTTGTTTTGTAGTATTATATGTATGTTATGTTGTGCTGGTGTGTTATTATAGGTGTGTACGATATATAGTATATACAAATCTGGTTGCTTATATTGTGCAAGAAAAAAACTTTATGACAATTTATTCCTACATTTTTCTACTATCAATGATCCAAAAATTTAGCATGCATCTAATAGGGAACCAATTAATTCAACGGTCGTGAGAAGAGCTTAGGATAGACCTAAGAATAAAAAACAAATCTAATGATAAATCATCTTCTATCAATGTACTATCTAGGAATTTAACAGTGGTGAAATGTAAAACTTGTGGAATTTTTTAACATAATTTAAGCACGTGCAAATGGAAAACAATGATAGATCAATAATTTCCTAAAGGTAGTAATAAGATAAAGAAACAAAATAAAATATCAAATGAATAGTCACCTATTGTTCTAAGTTTTAACCTAATGATCACATGCACCGCAAACACAAGAATATCAAGTATCTTGACTTTATTTAAATTAATTTGGAAATATAGTTGACTATTTTATTAGTGAAGTGGCAAATTTAGTCAAATCTTTTTTTTAGTGCAATAAATGTAATATGTGATTTATGCTCAAAATCTCGAATAAATTATTTGATACATAAATTTAATAATAAATTATAATAAACACTATATTAGTAGTATCATTAAATAATGTGATATTCAAATCATATCAAGTAAGGGTCATGTTAACGAGTGCTCTAAGGGAGCTTTTTAAGGATTCCAAATGAAGAAAAAATTCTTTAAATAAACAATTATTTCCATTTCTAATGCATTGATTACAAGTATTTACAAGAAAACATACCTTTTTATTTTTTAGAAAATCAATTATTTCCATTTCTTGTCCATTAAATACAAGTATTTCAAAACAAAAACATACCTTATTAAACTCTTAAAGAACGCCTCAAAAGCACTCGTTAGCATTTTCCGAAAAGTAATATCATCATATAAAACTTTTCTAGTTACAACACAATTCATTTTTAAATTGTTTTCTGAAATCATAATAAATATGATTAAATGGGTGGGTGAAGTAGCTCAATTGTTATTTGCTAGTTGAGTTAAATGAGTGTAAACTGATGGTCTAGGGTTCAATCTCTAGTGAAAATATTTATTTATGTGTACGTATTAATATAAACAAGTTGTTATATTTATAAATCAGCAACATTTAAAAAAAAAATATATGGTTAAATAAAAATCAATCTCATAGTTGACTTTCCTAATAATAATAATAGTTGATGTGGTTTCAGAGGTCGAAGGTGAATTGGATGGCAGATGGGACAGGAATACTAGATTCTACCATGTCACAACAATGATCAAAATAAGTGAAGTTAATCAATTTGTTCAAAACTAGTGATGCAGAATGGACTGAAGATCCTGATGTCATTAAGAAGTTATTCAAAGACTGGTATCAAGACTTGTATATTTATGTTGTCAATGTGGATGAGTGGCATTATACCAAAATCAAATATCATGATCTGGAGAGAAAGATGGTAGAGCAATTAAATGATAATTTCAAAATTGAAGAGATCAAGCAAGTGGTTTTCGAGATGGAACTTTGTAAGTCTCCATGCCTAGATGGATTTCCAACTCGTTTATACCAAAATCTTGGAACATTATTTGCCCAAAGTTGTGCACCTATGTCCATGCCATGTGGAAAAACCCAGCTAGTATTGTAAAGGTAAACTTGATCGATCTATGTCTAATTCCTAAAGTGCTTAACCCATAATTAGTGACTTATTTCAGGTCTATATCCTTGTGTAACATTATATATAAAGTGTTGGGTAAAAGTATTATTAATAGGCTTAAGTAGGTTATTGATAAGGTAGTATCCGCTCACCAAATTGGATTAATTGTTGGTAGAAGTTGACCGGTCACCAATTCTACTAGTTTTTGTCATCTATTTGGCATGAATTTGCAAAAATCGATAATACTTTGTCTTGTCTTTTTATTGTTTTCAAGTTATTATTGTTTTTCCTATTTCCATTCGCATATTATTGTTTTTAGTAGTTTATCTCTTTTTGTCACATTTTATGTGTTTCCGGGGTAGTTATATATGTTTTTAGGTCTAACCAAAAACTTGAAGGATTTATTCGAGAAAAATCGAAGTTCGGAGTTTCCTAGAAGTGAATTTTGAGCATCACAGAGGCCTGACACAGGTGTTAGTGTCTCCTGAGCTTTGTAGGCTTGGCGGAGGGCTGACAGGGGTGCCCGTGTCTGCATGCCTGAGACTGAAAAATTTAATTGCCATATCCATTGGGCCAACACGACCAACAGTGTTACCCGACACGACCCGTGTTGGCCAGTGTGCTGTTTTGTGCTGATTTTCTTGAAGAGTTTGTTTTGTGATCTCAGAGGGCATTTTTGGTATTTGTTACAACTGTTAAGTGATCTATGACTGAGGAGACAAAACACACTTTTGATCGTACAAAAGAAGTTCACAAGAGAGAATAGGATTTTCAAGGGTTTAGGAGAACGGAGATTTTCAGGAGCAATCGCAATTGAAGATCAAAGCTATCCACTTTCCTTGTCATGTCTAACATTCTTATTGTAATTTTTTTAATATTATAAGCGGCTAAACCCTCCAATGCTACGAGTGTCCCTGAATTGCTATTGTTATGAACCTAATTTCCTTTATTTTATGAATTCAGTGTTTGTGTGAATCTATTTTACTGTGAAAAGCTCTTAACGCTTTTTCTATCGTACAAATAGATTTTGATTTACGGTTAAGTTTTAGGTCAGACAAACCACCTTATCGCTTTTTGTACGATACTACGATAGAAATTGCTTAGGAATGAGGATTCGCCATAGTAGCCGTAACAATCTTGTTAAAATTACATATTGCTTGATATCATCTTGAATAGCTAAAGAATTAGGATACAAGAAGAATATCAAAGATTTTCTGCTGAGAAATTAGGGAAAATTACTCTTGAGATTCAATAATAGTTCACTCTAACTAACATTTCGTAAATAAAGATTAAAGGTTGATGCAAGGCAATTCATACACCTTGCCTTAACATGCTTTCTCATATCGCTTAAAAGACATTTTTTACTCTTTTGCTTTACTTTCTCATTGTTCCTTACTATTTACAAACAAACACCAAACCCCATTGTTATTTTGTTTAATTGAATCATTATAAGAATTTATATTTCCTACGTAGTCCTCGAGATCGATATTGGGATAAACCCCTATTATTACTGGGATAAACTTATATTTTATTAATAATTCTAGAACCGAATCGTTAAGCAATTAACCAATCTCAAATTAATCCTGAAACGAACCATTGTTACTTTAGTTTCTAAATTAAATTTATTTTTTTCAAAAATAAAAAAAAAGTCATTTTTTTTAAAAAACAAAATATTCTTTTTTTTTAAATTAAAAAAAAGTCAATTTTTAACGAAAATAAAGAAGTCGATTTTTGACAGAAATAAAATTCAGTATTTTTCGAAAAATTACAAAAGTCAATTATTTTTGAAAAATAAAACGATTTTACCAAAAAAAAAAAGGATTTTTCGAAAGTAAAAAAAATTCGATTTTTTACGAAAATAAAGAAGTATGTTTTCTGAAAATAAAAACGTCAATTTTTGCCGGAAAAAAAGTTGAGTATTTTTCAAAAATAAAAAGAATCGGTTTTCCCAAAAAAATAAAATCAAGTTTTTGCAAAACAAAATGTCAATTTTTGACAAAAATAAAAAGTCGATTTTATTGAAAAAAATTGATTTTTCACAATATAAGAAAAGTCAATTGTTTTCAAAAATAAAAAAAATCATTTTTTTCAAAAATAAAAAAATCAATTTTATGAATATTGAAAAAAATGCTTGGTTCCCAAAAAAAAAATTTCAAATGGATTTTTTATTGAAAACAATTATGCAAAACAATATATTAAAAAAGTTTATAAAGAAATGCTAAAAATAGATTTAAATAAATTTTTATTTAAAAAATTCAAAACAAAGTATAACGGTTCGGTGCTTTAATAAATGATTCAGTTTTGAAAAAAATTGTCTTTTAATGATTTGGTACGGTTCAGAATTTCGAACTATTATACCAATTTAAAACTTTTGATTCAGTTCGATTCTTAAAAAATTAAAACGGTTCGATTCAGTTCGTATGATTTTATATAAAGGATTCATTTCGATTTAGTTTTCTAACAGAACTGTATCATGGACATCCTTAATTTCATTATGCCACCGAACTTGGTTAGAGAAATTAAAGAGTGGAGGTTCAATAATTTAGGAGAAGTACTTAGTTGTTGTTGAGGAAAACATCAGTGGAAATCAAAGAGACATAGCACATTAGAGGCAACCTCCCAAAGATAATTAGCACATTAGATGGCAACCTCCCAAAGATAATTAGATGACTCTTAATATTGATGGTGTCGTTTGTCAAAATTTCAATGCAGGATGTGAAGGTATAATTAAAAACAATCGATGCAGGTGGATAAGTGGTTTCTCAAAATCGCTTGGACGATGCAATATTATGAATGCAGAGTTATAGGGAGTGCTAAAAAGTCTCAAATTACTGCACAAAAGAAGGATAACGAGAGTGAATATACAAATTGATTCGAAAGAAGTGAATATGGCCATCACCTAGGATAGCTATCACATGAGTGCATGTATGAGCTTGCTAAAACAAATTCATAAGGAGCTGAACAAGCTAGTGGAGTTTCGTATAATACATGTTTTTTTGGAGGCGAACAAATGTGTTGATTGTTTGACGAAGTTAGGGACGAGTCATATTAATGGTATAATTGTTTTAGAGGATTGTCCATGGGAGGTGTATAAGACTTATGTAGATGTAGATGAGGTTAAGGGTAAGGAGATTTGTTTGTGTATAACTCTTTAGACTTGGACCCTTTTTAATCACAAAAAAAAAAAAAACTCTTTTATCAATTTAAACAAAATATTATTATTTTTCAAAAAATGTTATATTTCTCTATATTTTTTTAAAAAAAATTATTTTTTGAATCCACTGTTTTCCTCTCCTCTAAACTTCCAAACAAAACCTAAGAGTCTATAATAAAAACTAAAATACAAATCGTTATGCATTATATTCTTTTCACAATCAGTCACAACATTATAATGGTATAGCCCATGCTCAATCTTAATCAAAAAAATCTTTTTGATTTTAATTTTAATAATAAAAAAAGTAAAAAAAAATAGAATATATATATATATATATATATATATATATATATATATATATATATATATATATATATATATATATATATATATATATATATATATATATATATATATATATATATATATATATATATATATATATATATATATATATATATTGATGAGATTTGTTGACCATAGCAAATCTATGTCCCTTCATGATGACCTTAATGTAGGAGTGGGAATTGTTTTGGAAGTGATAATGGCCATTCCTTAAATATCGTATATTGTCGATGGATACCAAACCTTCCAATTCCATCAAATTATTCCACCTAATTCACTTTGGATCGCACCTTTAACTTAGTCTCTATTGGTAACGTACTATATCATCTTGAATAATGTGCTAAATTTTGACAATGAAAGATTCTGAAAGTTCAGATTCACGACCAAGAAAGAGGATACAAATAAAATATAGATCAACAAACTAAATATTCTTCTTATCTCTTAGGTGTAGTTGAAGGTTCCTCCAAAATCAAATATTCATATGTGGACAGTGGTTAATAATAGTTGTTGTGCCCACTATGTCCAACTTGATAAAAAAAGCTAACAGAAGATAAGGTTTATCTCTATTTAGTATATGTTGTAATAATATACAAGAGTCAAGAATGATGGATATATTTTCTGATAGGGTTAATTTAGTGAGATAGGGATATTATAGGGTTTTTTTTAGGTTTAGGTCTCTATTAGACCAAACAATAGCATCATCACAAATATCTATGGTTTTTCTATTAATAAATAAAATAAAACAGCTGGTATGATTGATTATATTTATATAGCTAGCTATTGTCCGGTTTGTATCTTATTAGTAAGTTTTGCAAACAAAATATTTCAATCTATATCTACTTATCCTCGTTAAAGAAACACTATAAATCAATTATTATTTTGTATTAAAATATTAAACTTTAGTATTATTTATTTTAAAATAGTAATGATAAAGTTTGATATCACCATAGAAAGTAATATTTTTAGTGGTTTAAAAACAACATATGTTTAAGATTTTTTCCTAGTGACGAGTTAGGAGAACACATGTTAGAGTAGAGTATCGTATTTTTTTAGATATTACTTTTTTAATTTTTTAATTTTTATTGTTGAAAATTTATCATGTTTGTTACAAAATGTGTTTGATTACGTTTGGGGAACACATGATTTTAGAGTTATCAAGTTTTAAATATCAATGCGATTTTGTTAGCATTATCTTATTTAACATATCTCAGTTGGCTGATGTGTTTATAAAGAAATATGCGCTTGTGAATTTCTTGACTATCACATAAGATGAAAGATTGACAGTTAAACTAACGTATGTCCTAATGTAAAGGTATTGTTGCGAAACAAACAATTTTCAAAGGTGCGAAACAGACAATTTTCAAAGGTGCTTTAAATAAAATAGTAAAAAAATAGAAATCATATTCTAACCATTAAAAACTTTCATACAATTTTTCTTTGCCATTTTTAATTTTCTTACACTAGAGATTGTTAGTCTTTTACATAAAATCCAGACTATATGATTTTAAAAAAAATTAATTTTGTCCTAAAAAATATAACAAAAAATGATAGCGATGCAGTTTATTATTCATTTAATTTTTATTATAGGTACAATTTAACTAATAGTATAGAAAATAAAAGATAAAAAATAAAGAAAGCAACGAGGTCTAGAAGCAGGGGTGGCAAAACGGGCCCGATCCGCGGGGAAAGCCCGCTTTACCCCCACTTTTTTGCGGGGCGGGGGAGGTTTTAGGCCCGCTCCCTTTAGTGTGCCCGCCCCGCTCCGCCCCGTTTTTTTGCGGGCTTATGCGGGCATGAGCTTTTTCATACAATTTTACTATTTTTAGGCCTAAAAGGTTCAATGCCCGCGGGCTTTCCCCGCCCCGCCCTCACTTTTTTGCGGGGCGGGGCAAAGTTTTAGACGCACACTCTCTCATATGCCCGCCCCGCCCCTTTTTTTCGCGGGTTTTTGCAGGGTGGGCCTAAACGGGGCGGGCATGCCCGTTTGCCACCCTTATCTAGAAATGATGAAGCAGTGTTGGATTAAATACGCGATGACCCGAAAGTGACTCATAAAACTTGATTCGTCGTTTCTTACTTTCTCTTTCTCCCTCTTGAACAGAATCTCCACATTCTCCATTTTACCCTCCACATTCACATTTAACCCACTTCATTACACTACCTATTTATTATTATTCATTTTATTATTCTCTCATCAAAATTATCTCAACTCACTCTCCTCATTCCCATTCCCAATCTTTTCTCTTATATAAATCCCATAACACCTTCTACTCACTATTTCTCTCCCACAATCTTCCTCTGTTATAACTCCTCAACAAACAATCTCAATCCAACGGCCAATACTCATCATCCAACAAGATCTAATCCAATCCAATGGCCTCTGTTTCTTCAGAACTGAGTTTAGATTTAACACCCACTTTCGTTCCCAAAACCATCGCTAGTTTCCTCTACAATCTATCCTCAATTCAAACTTCCTCTCATAAACTCTCTAAACTCCACGATTTTCTCTCCAAATTGGAACAAGAACTCCATAAGATCCACGCCTTCAAACGCGAACTACCTCTTTCTATGCTCCTCTTAAACGACGGTAATTCATTTTATTCGTTACGTTTCAGTCATTTCTCAATATCAATGTAATCGTAATCGTTCTTCGTGTTGATTTCGATTTATTGATTTTTTTTTTTTGTGCGGCAGCAATTTTAATTTTGAAGGATGAATTGGAGAAATGCAGACGTGAGAATTGTGTGCCGGTTTTGGAAGAGTTTATTCCGTTGAAGAAAGAGATTGATGATAGTGAGGAAAATCATGATATTGATAGAGATAAGAATAATGAATGCAGAGATAAGAAGAATTGGATGAGTTCTGTTCAGCTATGGAACACCACCACAACCACCACCACTACTGATGATAATAATAATAATAATAATGCTTCTGAATCTGATCATAAAGTTCTTAACAATCGAAATAAATTAGAAACCAAGGTACTATACATGATATGATAAAACAATCAAAATAGAACATTATTTATTTCTTTATTACCGGAAAGGAAATGTTTATTTAAGTTTTTTTTTTCTTTTCAATTTGGTGATGACAGAAAAGAGAAGAGGAAGAAAAATCTGTGACGGTAGCTGAAGATCGTTTTCGATCGTGTAGTAGTAATAGAAATGGAGGGAGTGCTTTTATGCCATTTTCGAGTTATTCTTCTGTTCCTGTTCCTGTGACTACGGTTAAATTGGCAGCACCTAAAGATGAGAAAGATGAAACTGGTTTGAATAATAGGCTGTCTTTTCTGACGCCGGGAGTGAAAGGTTTGAGGGAAGGATTTGATTCGAGGGGGTCGAGAAGTAGTTCTAGCAGGGCTGTTTCTGTTTCGTCTTCTCCTCCTACAGTGCAGCCGAGTTTGAGGGGTGCGCCAGTTCAGCCGCAGCAGATTGCTAGGAAACAGAGGAGATGCTGGTCGCCGGAGTTGCATAGGAGATTTGTTAATGCATTGCAGAAGCTTGGAGGTTCTCAAGGTTTGAATTTGAAACTATTATAATTAGTGAATTTTATGTTTTTTGTGATGTAGCATATATTTCACTTTCTTAAATTAGAAATGTGCATTTAGTTTATTTTTAATTCTTCTGTTGCTAGGTTTCATAGTGCTCAATTTTGACTAATTTGGTACAGTAGATCAGTAAATAGAAGGATATGCCAGAAGAAGTGCTGGATAGTTACTCTTAGAATTTTAGGGATTCGACGTCTGAAATTTGAAATTGAATGTTGTTTTCTTTAGTTTATTGGTAAAGTTATGATTATGTCATAGAGATTCGACCAAGTTTTATGCTGGAAATCGGCTATGCATAGCAAAGCTAACATATGCATAATATAGGCAGGGTTCATTGGTAAAGTTATGAATTGCTAAAATTTAGATCAGCAAGAAGACAAATAGGAGTGTTATATATAGACATGTCAATCTATAGGCTTATCCCCGGAACAATTTTTAATCAGACTTTATTTATATCACAATCAAACTCAAGATTACCAGGCCTTATTCACCTAGGAATCAAAGAGTTAAGACCAAATGATTTGGCTTTGCAATTTTGCATTCATATATTTGGTAAGGTGTAATAATATTACATCTTGTTTGGTTCATTAGTCTAATTGTCTCTTTTAATTCTGCAGCAACTCCAAAGCAAATCAGAGAACTCATGCAAGTTGATGGCCTGACAAATGATGAAGTGAAGAGCCATTTGCAAGTGAGTTCTTGGTATTCTTTTTTCTCTCTTAACCACATGCTTTAAGCTTAGTTACTAGGTGTTTGATGATTATGGTATAGTTAATATGATATCAATCATATAATGTCGCTATTGAAGATGTAAGCAAGGTATACTAGACGGTGTTTGGTTGTGAGGCCTTTAGGATTGAGTTCTGCGCTTATTATGAAGTTAGGATTGTTGATTTGATATATAGTTTGCTATTATTATTGCAGAAATACCGGCTTCATACACGGAGAGTTCCAGCTGCAAACGGCAACGAGTCTGTTGTAGTTCTTGGAGGTTTATGGATGTCCCAAGAACCATACAATGGATCTTCGAAAGGTAGCAGTTCGGCCTCTGGTTCTCCACAAAGTCCTCTTCATTTAGCTACAGGATCCCGGGGAGGGACATCCCGAACCGAAGGTGATAGCATGGAAGACGACGAGGAAGATGCAAAATCAGAGAGTTATAGCTGGAAAAGTCATATTCACAGACATGGACAAGTTGGTGTATAGGATTATACTCTCCACCATGAAATTTTGCAGATAAAAGTATACATGGGAGGAGTTTTACAACTACATTGAGAATAATAATACATGAATACATAGATGAGAGAGGCTATTGGAATTTTATACTAGAGTTTTGATTTGAGAGTTGAGACTATGAATTATTGTTTTATTAATTCTACATTCCACGATGATAAGTAGCAGGTTATTTTTATCTATAATAATTCTTTCATTTGTTTTTGTCACAAGTGAATGTTATGTTTTCCTGGGTTATTTAGTCCCTTTTATATGATCATGTCGTGTTTTTTTCTCAAACACTGAACATGAAACATTTCTGTTATTTCATTTGCTGCTCTGTCTCTCATTGTTCAAATAAAAAAAAGTAATAAGGGAAAATTCTATCACTCTCTGCAGTTGTAATTTCACTTCCAATTCGCAATAAAGTCGAACCAGAACTACTTCCCCAGACAGAGTCCCATTTAAAAGTAGAGCACAAAAATCATATAAATTGATCCAACACATAAATTGTTAGCATTTAATGGAATATGAACCTCAGATTCTGAGAGAGAAACTGTTAGCACATAAATAGTGCACTAACAAGTAATACTATGGTAAAAAAAGTCAATATTAAATTGCAAATTTCTAATAAAAATATCATATCATATACATAATTGCCTCCACTATTTTAATTAGTCAAAGGTTTGAATTTAACATCATTCTGTCCTTTCACGTAACCCTAAAGAGTGAAAAAAACAACCATTTATTTACAATGGATCAAGATTCAAGCGTGACAAAAAAGTCACTTTCCCCAAACAAAATTATAGAAAAGAATCTTGCAAACAAAATAATGAAGGAGCCCACAGTGATATATTATCATTCATCTATAATTATGAGGGTCTGTTTGGTGTAATAAGCTAGTGAAAATGATAGAATCTCTTTAATTCTATATACACCTTCTAAAATCAGGTTCAATTCAGCTTATCTCAACCAACTACCACAAATTAAATATTTGGTCCAAATTCAAAAAAAAATCTTGACAAAATATTCTGTATTACATGTGTTGGTAAACATGGAGAAAAGAAAATTACATGGTAGGTTAGTGTTTAAATATTAAAAAAATAAGGCACATTTATGTAAGTATATCTACCATGTAATGTCCCACCTAGAAACTATGCTTAAAAAAGATTCTTTCAAAGATGAGCCAACTGGTTAGTAGTTTTCCATCATGGCATGAATTTGTATGGAACAAGAAAATGCCACCAATTATTATTCTACGCGTCAAGATGCGTTTGGCGAAAAAGCCAACCACCACCCACCAAGGCAACAAAAATTATTATTGTTGTTGATGTTTTGGCCTAATTGGTATTTTGTTTGGTTTCCAAAATCTAAGTAAAATTTGTGTGTTGTGTTGTTCATGTTTGTGTGTGTAATTTGGTGAGAATCTTGTCAATATGATTGATGAACACGGGTTTTGTTTGTTTCTTTGGTATAATTTAATTTTTTATTGATTGATGGAGTGTATCTGGGCTAGGTTGAACCAAGTTTGTTCTAATTAGTTATTTAAACCACTTAATTTTTAGAGGGTTACTTTCCACCCTAAGTGATGGAGAATTATTTTATGAAAATTCGAAAAATGATCATATGAATTCGAAAGTGTATTTTGAACGCATTCATTTCATATCAAATACATGTGTAAATGAGTCACACTCTCTTTTTATTAGAAATTAATTCAGAGATACATTTTCGTATTTATCCTATATGCACCACATTTATTTCTATCTGAGACACCCTCATTTTGACAATTTTATCTGGAGATACATATGTGTATCCAATTACAGATATACACTTCCTATTCACCTTTGGCAGTAAATTTTGATATATTTTTAGAAGTACACTAATGTAATAGACTATATATTATAACTATACTATCATAACAATATTTTTATAAATTAAACCATACACTTATCTAATAAGATGAAAATGTCATATAAATGAATCAATTATGAATCCATAATACAGCCAAAATAAATTACAAACGATAATAATATCCATAATACAAATACTATACTATTGCGTATGTCGAACATCCGTGCTCCTTTGCTGCCTCTTTTACTGCAATATTGTTTGTGCCTTAGTAAGAATGACATCTACAATGTCCCTCTCAAGAAAGTCTGTCGGAAAGACTCATCTGTCTACACCCGCTCGCAGAAGATCCATAATACGACGACATGCAGGCAACACATCAACAACATGATCTTCCCTAACATTAGGGATGCCAATGGGGGTGGGTTTTTAGCTCAACTTTAGAGCTTCAAGGTGAAGTCTCTAAAATCTATGAGAGGAGAGCTTTAGGTGAGGGATTTTGGCAGCGGTTTTGCAGAATTTTAATAAGGTAGTTGCTACCATTTGCTGTGATTTGATGGTGCTTAAATAGGCTTAGTTGAGTGTGGATTTCATGTGAACTGAGTGGGGATTTGTTAGCACAATGGAGGAAAAATTTGGTTTGATTGACAATTGGAAATATGAGGCAAAGAACCACTCACTCAGTGATTTGCATGTTATTATGTTGAATCAATGGTGGGGATTGTGTTTTGCTGTATTTGTTTGAATTGATTTTAGTTTATATATGTAAAATTAGTTTTGAATTTGTTAGGATATGCTGGCAAACTGTGTGAATCAAAGTGGTCCTCAAAATTGAATATAATGTATGTATGCTATGGTATGTTGGTATGCTTGTATGATCATGATGTTGCTAAGTGGCTAACTGTTTTATTAACAGAGTTAACTCCTTGTTTTTGCAGTTTGATGAGGGTATTAGGTTTGATGTTATGGAGTGTATGGAATGATGATGGTGGCGCAAAGTTATTTATGGATTAAGCTTATTTTGGTGTAATTTGTAATATTGTAAAATGAATGGTTATATGATGTAATGTCACCAAAGAAAAGTCAAACTTTTGACCTTTGGTTATTTTTGTTAATTACCAAATCATGTATGTAAATGGCTGATTGTGAAAGTCAATGGCACGGTTATGGTGCAGATGGCTGTTGCTACGGAATAGCGGCAAACAATAAAAGATTTGAAAGTATTGTTTCGAGAAATTATCGTGTCCATAGAGATAGTTGTTAAAATGTCATTCAACGGTTTTGATGTTTTCGAGCTCGGGTTTGAATGGATTAAAGAATGAAAATAGAAAATAAAACATATGAATAGAAAATAAATACATTCTTCAGATAGAATTAATTTATCAGGCATGTAAATTCACTTACTCGTCACAGACTTAAACTTATCGACCATTTACACTCAACCTACAATGCTCATCAATGTCATCCAGCATCGCTCACACCCTAAATCATTGCTAACCCAAAGTAGAGAGAACTACTATGTCATCTCGGCGACGTTCTCTCAGCCAACCAAAAAATACAGCAGACATCCATATCAATTGTATCGACGATCTCTCAACCGACACAACTAACACGGAAGCATTAAGCTTCGACATCCATAAAGATTGTTAGCTCTTAATCTATCTCTAGAGTTCAAAAACTAACAGATAATCATCCTAGATAAGGATACGAGCAGTATATGTCTATAACAACTCAAAACCATAGCACAAAGCAAAAATCCAAGACAACAATCAACACAGATTTGCAAAGCAGATTAAATATAACGGCATGCGCGACAAATATACATGAGTTCAAAGTAAATACATAAACAAAACCCAACTACAAGAGAATACACAAACAAGGTACATAAACAAAGAGAGTTCAAAGTAAATACATAAACAAAACCCAACTAAAGTGCCCCTGATATTATTCATTCAAAAAATTTATTTTTTTCTGAAAAAAAATTAGCGTTGCTAAAATTATCAAAAAGCAAATTTCCGGTACCGCCAAGCAAATTTTCGATACCTCTTTTTAGTCGATACCGGAAATTCTTTGTTTTTTTTTACAAAATTTTAATATCCATTTACCGGAATTTTCAAAATTTTCCGGTGCAATTTAAAAAATAAGTCTCAATATTTCCATGTACCGGAAATTTCAAATTTCTGATAAAATTGGTGATGTGCACTCTTAAGTCTCAATATTACCGAAAATTTCAAATTTCTGGTATTTTTCATATATCAGAAATTTCAAATTTCCGGTAATGTTGGTGATGCGCATAGGAGGATGTAGTGTGTTGGTGTAGTGAATTTAAATTTTCGTTAATCAATTTTAAATTTTCGGTGATGTGCATATGCTGCATAGGAGGTTTAGTTAATTTTTCATGTACTGGAAATTTCAACCTTCCGGTACCTCTCCACATACTGTAAATTTGAAAAATCCGGTAACGAAAATTTTAATTTTTCTTTATGTAACATCAGACACGGTAAGATTGGTAAAATCAACAAAATTTCTGGTATTTATATGAAATTTCTGGTATGTACCGGAATTTCAAAAATTCCGGTATTTTATGGGGACAATTTGATAAAAATGCCTTATTTGAGGGGATGGCAGGAATAAAATGGAGGGTGGCAAGTTAAATTCTCCAAAAGTAATGAATTAACTACTATTCACAAACTTTCACACCAGACACATCGCGAAAATTACGGCGCACCTATACACTTAAGCGACGTGATTATGCGAGAACATAACCTTTTATAAATTGTATAACACATTTAGTCATTAGAATCAAAATGTTATTATTAGGAAGGCACATTTTGAAGCATTAGAGCATGGGAGAAGGCAATGCATCGTTAGGGATTCATCCCTAATTATTTATAAGGCTTAATTATTTCTTTTCTATTGATAATGAATCTTTTAGGAATGAATACTTAATTAAACTTACAAGATTTGAGTCTGGTCTGTGACTTATTAAAAGTTTTTTTTAGACTTAGCCTGACATTTTTAAAAGTGTGACATGCCCTAAAAATCTATTTAAAAAACTATTTCTCATTAAAGTTTTTAATTAATATATATTACTTAAGAAGTCTTAGATTAGCCTATATACGCATAGATAGGCCGATATATATATATATATATATATATATATATATATATATATATATATATATATATATATATATATATATATATATATCAAACTATTTAATTTTTTTTAATATATAGACCATTCTATTATGATTATTTTTAACATATATGAAAATACAGGTCAACCTATAAGATTTTATAAATTTTCTTAATAGTTTATGTTTGGTCAATTTAATTAAATAGATTTTAAAAAAATTTAAGTCTGAATTATTTATTAAATAAGTCTGACTTTACTTAATCTTAAATAGGTTATGCCATAGATTCCCATAGGTTAGCTTGGCTTTTTCCCATCCCTAATTGTTGTGATATGAAAAAACACATTACAAGTTGAAGCAAAAATTAGCCACACGTAAAAGATAAATGTTTTGGACTTGGCCGAGCAGGCCCAACCCACTTGGGCCCATTTTTCATTTACCGTTACGAACTGGTCCTTGCGAAGATCACGTGAATAACGCTTCAGCGAAGGATTCGGTCAACCACCTCCGAATCCTGCGCCACGCTCACCCAGAACGTGAGTCACCTACTGACTCAGCTCTAGCAGGGGGTGTTCTGGCAGTTTCCTAGCACGTGGGCCTCCAATTGGATTTGGCCCAAATAGGGAACCTTGGCCCAGCGCTGGGGGCTAGAAATACCCTCTTTCACTAGAGGGTCAAGTATTCATTCTCTACTTCCTAAACCCTTGCGCTCTCTCTCTCTCTCTCTCTGATTGCTACTTACTTTGACATCGGAGAACCTTGCAGGCACCCCCCATTCTGTACAACAAGTCAGATCCAGCCGCCGTAACGATATACTCTGATCAAGTTAGATCAATAAAAGATCCCTATTCAAATAATAATTTTTACATTAACAAATAATATTAGTTGTTCTAAGATTACAGCATCCTAAAGTGCCTATTTTTATTTTGTTTTATTAATCATACCAAAGGCTAGATTTTGCGGGTATGAGTATGACACGTAGAAATGCCTTTTTGACTTGTAGAGGCTAGTATATTGTATATAGTAGTATTAAATTAATCTGTGGAGTATTTAAGGATTGAACTGACGAAATGAAAACTACGTGATGGTAATCCAAAAATAATGAACTTAAAATATATCTTGCCAACGATTTAGGAAAGTGACACAATCATTTTTCTAGACTACAAACAAAATTACATAGACAAATCTCGATCGGACTATATTTGCTTTCATTGTCAGATCGTTGACTTGGATCCTGTGTGAAAAAAATGAAATCATAGGAATAAAAGCTACAAAAGGAGACGAGATTTATTTTTCTAATTTTACATTAATCCTTCTCTTTTTTAGTGAAGTTAATATACCGTTATTTATTGAGGGTTGAAAGAACTGAACCCCGTTTGGCCCAATCTTGGACCTCTCTAATGTTTATAGGCCCATTTGAAGAAAAGAAGAGATAAACAGTTTAAATGATTCACCAATTTATTGATTAATATTTGGGAATTGCTTTTTCACCTCAAACACTGCTTCTCAATCCTAGTAAAAAATAAAAAATATCATTAAATTAATAAATGCATCTCTGGATACATCTCATTCGGATATAATTCTTTTGTTATTGAGTCACGCCTCAATTATGTGACTAAAGGCCCGTTTGTTTTGGCTTTTTTAAAAAATAATTTTTATAGTGTTACAAAATTTTGTGAAAAAAATTTTTACAAAAATTTTTTTTATAAAAGTTTCAAATGAAAATTTTGTTTGAATAGTTATTCTTAAAATGTGATTTTAGGTATTTCATCTATTTATGGGAAAAAATTTTGGATATCAAAATTTTAAAAAATCACTTAGTTTTGAAGCTATTTCAAATATATTTTCATAAGAATCATTTTTGAAATACAACTTTTTTTAAAAATTGAGATTTTCACTAAGTTTTAGTCTTCAATAATCTATATTTATGTTCTAGGATATGAAAATTAGTGTTTCATTTTAGAAAAAACGAATATAAAAAAATTATAATATTTTGAAAAACGATTTTGAAAATCTATTTTCAAAAATACAAAAAATAAATCCATTTTTTCAAAGCTGAAACAAACAGGCACTAAATTTAATCTGAAAATACATATTCGTATTTATTAAAGAAGAGTATTTTCATATTCTAATGAACCAGGAACAAATGAAAAAACAAAAAAAAAATGTAGAAACGAAAATAAATTAATATAGTTATTCACTGTTATGACATAAATAAGAAACGAAATATTACATAGATAATCGTTAACATAAAAAACAATACATTTCAACATCAAGTATAACATTTCAACATCTTCAGAATATCTTCGGTTAATCTCCCAATCTTCGCATCCAGCTCGATCAAATCTTTTGTTTCGTATCAGTGAAATGTTTTCCACATAACTCTTAAATCTTCATCCATCTTCAACTCAAACTTGTTGAACTGAATCTTTCCTTGATTGTTAACCAAGGGTGAATGGCACTCGAGTTTCACAACTTTTTGATTCTCAGTATTCTATGAGATTCTCCATGATAGATTTCAGATTTACAGGAGAGGTGTACTCAGTGACCCTAAATTCAAGTGAGGCATTCGTGTCGTTGAAGTAGACAAATGTGACATGCCGATATATATACTCATTGTGGTATGATGTGAATTTGTTAAAAAGATGAGATAAGAGATTCATATGGATACAGGTTTTAGGCCAATATGGACCTTAGAAACATGATCTTGTCTCAGGAGATATTCGACAAATGCATTTCTTGATACACACTACTACAACTAACATATTTTGCGACAATACTTTCACCTCATCCAATTAAAACTGAGGTAAACTGACCTAGAACATGCTATTTTTTTAAAAATTAAATCTTATCCCTCAGTTTTGTAGAAAACCGACAAAAAATTTAGCTTAGGGTTTGAGCTTTGATTTCTAACTCCTGCAATTTTGTGTTTTATTTAAAACCAAAATGACACCCTTATTTTATAAATCATCTTATCCCTCGATTTTCTAGAAAACCGACATGAAATGTTGATAAATATTTTTATTTAATTAAATTGAACTCAACTTTTACCTCATATTTTATATCTCGTTTTTTCTAAAAACCAAGACACAAACTCTAAACATTATTTTATTCTGAATTAGAATGTTAAGTCTCATTCAATTTTCATTATTTCTCATTAACTTTTTGCACCTTAGCAAACAAAAGAAACATCATTCTTCATCTTCTCCACCTATCAAACTGAAACACTAATCTACATCTTCTCCATCTAACAAACTAAAACACCATTCTTCATATTCTCCAAGGAGGAAAGAAGCTTGAATAAGGAAACTTGAACCTTAAACCAACACTTTTTTTTACCCTCTCATCATGTTTTTGGTATATAAAACTTTCTCAATCACTATACCAGTAATGGTATTATTGTTGTTGTTGCTATGGTTTTTGAAACTTAGGGTATAATGTTGTGTTATTTTTCAAGTACTTATAGTTATTGTTGTTTATTATTTTTGTTGTTTTATTAATATGTGTGGGATATTGGATCGAACTCTAGCATGGTCGAAGGGTGGCCTCTTGGTTTGACAGGATTAAGCATGAAGTCAAAGGTTGTTCACATGCTGGTGTCGAAGATGCTAGGATTGTTAGCATGTTAAATTAGGTTTTAGTGTTTAAACCCTAATTTGTTAAGTTAGCTTATTTATTAAGTTGACTTGTGTAATGAGCCTTGTGGAAAAGCCTATTAGTTAGTATGTTAGGTTTTCTTATAAATAGCATCATAGTCTCTCATCATTGCAACGCAGCAAATCCTAATTTCTTGTGTTCTTCTTCTTGCTTGTCCTTTATTCTTTCCTTGTTTTATACTTTGTTCTTGGCATTGAATTCACAACAAATTGGTGCGATGAGCATGGAGAAGATGTCTTCAACAAAGTATGAGATTGAAAAGTTCACCAGAGTGAATGATTTCGGTATGTGGCATTTGAAGATCAAAGCCCTACTGGATCAGCAGGGTTGCTTAGAAGCGTTGAAGGGAGAGGCAACCATGAATGCTGCATTAACGGCAATGGAGAAGACGACTATGATCGAGAAAGCACACAACACAATTTTGTTGAGCCTTTGTGATAAGGTTCTCAGACAGGTATCAAAGGAGACGACGGCATCAGGGTTATGGACGAAACTTGAAAATTTGTACATGACCAAATCACTGGTAAATTAACTCTACCTGAAGCAAGCTTTGTATTCATTCAAGATGATTGAAGACAAAGTGTTAGTTGAGCAGTTGGATATGTTCAACAAGCTGATTCTTGATCTTGAAAATATTGATGTGATGATGAAGATCAATCGCTGTTACTATTGTGCGTTTTGCCTCAATCACATGCTCACTTCAAAAAAACTCTCCTGTATGGAAGGGAGTCCCTGACCTTTGAAGAAGTTCAATCAGCCCTGTATTATAAGGACTTGAATAAACGAAAGGAGCATAAACCTTCGACTGTTGGTGAAGGTTTGGCCGTTAAAGGAAAATTCTCGCGAAAGGATGGTAAGTTCAACAAGAAGAAAGAAAAAATCCAGCAGAAGTATTATAGTGGTGAAGCATCTGGTATTCGATGCTATCATTGTAAGAAGGAGGGTCACACAAGAAAGGTGTGCCCTGAACGCCTGAAAGATCATGAAGGTAAGGATAATGACAATGCAACCATTGCTCAAGATGATTTCGAATCATCTGATGTCCTTGTGGTTTCGAGCAGTGACTCTAGGAGGGAGTGGATTAAGGATTCAGGTTACACTTGGCACATGACTCCAAACAAATACTTGTTCGAGGAATTATGTGATCAAGATGGTGGATCAGTATTGCTAGGAAACAACAAAGCTTGCAAGATTGCAGGTGTTGGATATGTGAGATTCAAGCTTCATGATGAGTCAATAAGGTTGTTGATTGAAGTCAGGTATGTTCCTGATTTGAAGAGAAATCTTCTTTCTCTTGGTGAATTCGACAAGAAAGGATATGTTTTCCAAGGAGAGAAAAGTATCCTAAGAGTCATGAAGGGGTCGAAGGAAGTCTTGAGAGGCATGAAGAAACAAGGCTTGTATACCATTGAGGATAAAGTTGTAAGTGGTTCGACAAATGTTGCATCCACGATTTGTCGAAGATAGAAATCTGGAAAATGAGATTGGGCCATGTAAGTGAAAGGGTTCTGTCGAATTAGGGAAACAAAATCTGCTTGGTGGAGACAAAGTCGAAAAACTGAAGTTTTGTGAACCCTATGTACTTGGAAAATCTTGCAGAGTGGAGTTCAACAAAGAAAAACAAAGAACACACGGATCCCTTGATTACATCCATGTTGATCTGTGGGGGCCTGCAAGGTGTCCATCACATTCAGGAGCAAGGTATTTTCTATCCATAGTTGATGATTATTCCAGGAAGTTATGGTTATTCATCCAGAAGACTAAGGATGAAACTTTTGAGAATTTCAAAAGTTGGAAGACTCTGGTTGAAAATCAGACTGGCAGGAAGGTCAAGAGGTTGAGAACCGATAATGGCCTTGAATTTTACAATGAGGCGTTCGATAGTTTTTGTGCTGCCTCTGGTATTGCAAGGCACAAAACTACTGCAGGTACTCCCTAGCAAAATGGTTTGGTTGAAAGGTTTGATCGAACTATTTTGGAGAGAGTCAGATGCATGTTGACTAGTGCTGAGTTAAAGAAGGTGTTCTGGACTGAGGCTGTTTCGACAACAACATATCTGATAAACAGATATCCTTCGACAATGTTAGATATGAAGACACATGAAGAAGTTTAGGTGGGACATCCACCAGATCTCGACAAATTGAGAGTATTTGGTTGCGTATCCTATGCTCACATTAGGCAAGACAAGGTCGAACCTAGAGCTATGAAATGCATGTTCATGGGATACCTTGAAGGAGTCAAAGCTTATAGGCTATGGTGCCTAGAGCCAGGTCACAAGAGGTGTATTACCGGTCGAGATGTAGTTTTCAATGGAGTTGAGATGACTTTTAAGAAAACTGATGATGTTGTTCGAAATGCAAAAACATCTAACAAAGAACTAGAACAGATAGAGATTCCTGTTGAGGTGGAGCATGTTGATGCTGAATTGCATATCCTTGATGAAGTCGAAGAAGAAGCAGAAGATGCTGAGGAATTTGAGGAAATTGTCGATGACTACCTATTGTCAAGAGATAGGTCGAGAAGAGTCATCAAGCCACCTCAGAGACTTGGGTATGCAGATCTTATAGCCTATGCCTTATTCTCTACAAGTGAGGTTCTATACGAAGAACCTAGAGACTATAAGGAAGTTATGAGGAGTCGAAATAAGACTGAATGGTTGAAAACCATGGATGATGAGATGAAATCTCTTCATGATAATCACACATGGCAACTGATCAAGAAACCTGTAACACCCATATAATTTTAATTATAATTTAATTTGAATATTAGATTAATAATTATAATTATTATGAATTTTATGAAAATAATGGAAAAATAATGGTTTATGGCTTTTGGGCCATGGGAGAAAATAGTAAAAGAGGGGGGGTGTGATATAGTAAGGCTCTTTACTAAATTTTTATTATTATTTTCATAAAATACTTGGAATTGGGAAAGAAGGAATAGAACGTGAAAAGAAGAGAGAAGTTGGAACACGAAGAACGTGAAAGAGGAACAAAGAGGAAGAGACCAAAGATCAAGAATTTGGCTAAGGTAAGGGGGGACTCTTTCAATTATCATCTCTTATTGTGATTATAGATGAATAGTATATGAATAGTTGTGTTGTTGAGTCAATTTGATTTGTATGTCAGAGTTAGGTTTTTGGGTTCTAAGAATTGATTTAGTTTTTGGGGTTTTGATGTGTGGATTGATATAAGATGATTAGATTAATCTGTATGAATGAATCCTATGAATGAAAACGTGAAAAATGGACTGTTTTAGACTCATAATCGTGGACTGGTATGAGTAGAAACGAGTGAGAGTTAGACTGTTACGAAACTGCAGAATTCTGGGCATTTTTCTGGTTTTTCGCGTATGGAACAGTGTCATACGCGTATGGGATGAAGTCATACTCGTATGAGGGACATTCGCCAAGGGCTATACGCGTATGATACACAGCTGTCCTGTCCCAAATACCATGTACTGGTGATTTGCGTATGAGGAGCGTATGAGGATGCTCATACGCGTATGAGAAATTTTAAAGAAGATTTTGGTTTTGATGATTCGCATATGGCAAGGCTGATACGCGTATGAGGTTACTTCTAGGCAAAATCTGGTCCTGGTGATACGCGTATGGTACGCGTATGGGCAAAGGGTGATACGCGTATGAGATTGGTGATACGCGTATGGCCTCTGTATGTGAAAATTTTGTTTTGTGATTTTTCTGGAAAGTTCAATGATGCATAACTTTCGATCTGTAGGCCTGTTTTGTGTGCTGTTTGAGAATGAGTAAACCTTGTGATGTGATCTTGTGGTTTACTGATGATTTGATTGTATTGAATGATGTTAATGTATATATGAATATGCTTAATAATGATGATGATGATGAAATGAGTATAGATGATGCTACTCATAGAATGGTGATGATGAAAGTATGTTATATATATGTTTGCATGCATTCATAAACATTGATGAGGGCTGAATCCTAGATGATGAGAGGATTCAGTGAAGGGCAGAATTCTCATTGTGTGGGATTTGTGCTGGTAGGGCCGTATCTGGATGATGATAGATCGATCGGTGGATGATTTCCACTGGTGATGTTTGGTACCACATGCATAGAGTTAGTTACATTCATATGCATGAATTTAATAACATGACTGAATGTATTTCATTGTTATGTTTTGATGATATGTGTTGTTGTGTGAATGGTGGATTATCTGAATATAGATGAATTGGATGAATAAGATAACTATTGATGCATTGTTATTTATAATGCAATAATATTTGTTAATTGCGAATGAGACTCACCCTTACACTATATTTTTCAGATTGAGGATAGCGGCTTCGACTCGGTGAGGATTAGCTCATGAGTCAATGAGTCAGTTAGCGTCGGGTCATGTTGTGATAGATGTAACACTGGGGAACGCTGTTTTTAAATTTATGACATTAACTCTGTTTTGTTTAATTTATTTTGAAGATTGAAAGCATTAATGATGTAATGCTAGTTGATGATTTATTCCGCTGTGTAAACATGAGTTATTGACGTATGAGTTATGTTAAGATGTTTTCTTCAGTGAATGCATGACTTATGACAGATGATATTTATTTCTATTATGAATTGTGCGCCCTTGTGCATGTTACTCTGATTTTAAATTGTTTAATTGCCGCGGGGTTTAGAAGGGTGTTACAAAACCTGCTGGGGCAAGGTTAGTCAGTTGTAAATGGATTTTTAAAGTTAAGGAAGGAATCAAAGGAGTGAAGTCGAAAAGATACAAGGCAAGGTTGGTCGCGAGAGGTTTCACTCAGGAAGAAGGTGTCGACTTTAATGATGTGTTTTTTCTAATGAAACTTATGCGTGCCATGAACTTGTCGAATCTCTTATTCCATTGTCGAGGAGATTGTTTCAGTCCCTATAAGGATCTCTTTAGCTTGCACACATAATCTTCCTTCCCCTTTTAGACATACCCTTCAGGTTGTCTCATCAGGATCGTTTCATCTATATCACCATACAAGAATGCAATCTTCACATCCATCTGTTCCAGTTCAAGGTCGAACTGTGCCACCATGGAAAGCAACATTCGAATGGACCTATGATTCACAACAATATGGAATGTTCATTATTTTTAGTTATATATGTTTTTTATTGTAAATTCATAAGTTGTATGTGATCATGGATGAAAGCCAATAGACCGAGTAAAAAGTATGAGAATGAAATGATTTAATTTTTTGAATTTGCAGGAAAAAATCTTTCTAACAATAATGAGATTTTTTGTCCTTGTAAAAAATGCTAAAATACACAAAACATCCAAAGGATGATATATTCAATCATTTAGGTTGTGATGCAATTATTTAAAATTACACGAAATGTACATGGCATAATGAAGTGACAAAAAATGACTTGTGTCACATAAAGTTGAAGTTCACAAATTTATGAATGATACTCTAGAAGATATGATTCATGATATTGAAGTAGATGCTTTTGAGAAATCACATGTGGAAGATACTTTGCGAAAAGATATGGAAAAGTCGCTATATCTGGGATGCAAACATTTTACAAGATTATCAGTTATGTTAATACTATTTAATTTTAAGGCAAAAGGTAGGTGGACAGATAGAAGTTTCACTGAATTTCTTGAATTGTTGCAAGAAATGCTTCCAAAAGGTAACACGCTGTCGAGCCGTAGTTATGATGTTAAGAAGATATTGTGTCCAATGGTTTTGGACTATGTCAAAATACATGCATGTCGTAATGATTGCATGTTGTACATGAAATAGTATGAAAAATTGAGGAATGGCCGAGGTGGAGGAGTTACGCTCAAGCAGAAGGACAATCATGGTGAAGATGATGATGGTGTACCTAGAAAGGGAGTTCCTACCAAGGTGATATGCTTATCAATAATCCAAATGTTTAAGAATTGTTTGTTAATCTAAATGACACAAAGAATAATAGATGAAATACAGATAAAATAGTATATAACAGAAAAATTCTTCATGTAGTTGATTCATTACAATGGAAGAAAATTGATTTGTCGTTTCAAGATTTTTTCTTTAAGCTAATGAGATTGAATTTTCCATCGACGAAATGAACTCGTTTGGTAATATGAGTACTAATCATACTTCATGGCTTGTTTTTCTCATACTTTTCAACATATCTTAGTGGTTCTGCATGAAGAGCAAATATATATGATGTTATCAATAATGATTTTGGATCCAAAACAAGTTGGGAATGACATAGATGTTTATTTAACTTCATTGATTAAAGATTTAAGAGTTTTGTGGGAGGAATTATACAGGTCTTACGTGATTGTTCTTTGACTTTTGTTATTTGAACTAATGTGGTTAAGTTGGATATGAGGAGCTATTTTTTCACTAGTAATATTAAGGAATGGGTGGATTCTAATTTGCATTTGGATTTTGGCATTAGTGGAGATTCGTCGTGGTCAAAATTTCAGGCAACTTTTTGCCATGCACTTAGGATGTGGAGAAATAAGGAACAACATGATGAAAAAAATTTAAACCTAAAATTACGTGGCGGCATGTTACTAAAGTTTCTCATGAGTACTTTTTTGCAACAGAGTAAGGTGGTCTCCTCCTCATTCGGATCGCGGAAGACTGAACACAGATGAATCTAGTAAGAATTTGAGTTCACAAGATAGATGGATATGATGATCTTTTAAGAGGTTGTACAAGCAAGTAGTTAGGATGCTTCACAAGATATTTGGGTTCTTGTAGTGCATATATTGTTAAAAGGGTTAAGGTAAGCAAAAAGAGTTTGGTTTCGAGCTACTAAATTTCCAACAGATCCCAAAATGTTTGTTCAAAACATTTTGGATTCTAGACACAATAGTATAATTGGAATGCGATTGATATAGCAAATTTAACAGTTGCTCAAACTTGGATTGAGAGGTGCGTGTTTCCCATATTTATCGTGAGTCAAATACTTGTGCAGATACACTTGACAACATGAGGTGTGATCTATATCCTAATTTATTGTTTTATAAGCGAGTTCTTGCTCAAATATGTCTTCTTTTATCGATCGATTATATTGAAATATCTACTCTAAATAAATTGATTGTTGTGTAATATTTTCTATTTGGGTTTCGGCCCACTTTTCTTAAAATAAATAAATAATTTAGAAATGAAATAGCCTTTGACTATATCTTGATGAGAAAAGGAGAAAAATAGCATTTGATTTGAGGAATGAGCACGGTTTAAGGGATTTTAGAAAATAAAAAGGGATAAGCAATTTTAGAGATTTATTCATAACCTTACAAGATTTAGTCAAAACTCCACAAGTGACGGTTTTTGCGTAAAAAAAGAAAAGCGGTAACGCAAAACATGGATTCAAAAAAAAGCCAAAAACAAAGTAAACAAAAATAGTTAGTTATTAACCTTTTGTGAGAAGAGAACCAAAAACAACAAGAAATATCTCATTTCTCACAATCACGGAGAAAGAAACTTCACAAGAAATGGCACAAGCAACACGCGAAGAAAAGCTTCATGAGAATCAAGAAAAAGATGTTCAAGAAACGAGCAATTCGAGCTTCAAATTCAACGTTCAAGCGCCTGAATTTGTGCCGCGATCGCATGCTCAAATGCCGGTTTCCGGTTATTACTATCCTTGCTTTCAGATTATCGGCGGTTCCGGTGATTCGGATTGGTTTTACGTTGGTGATCAAGATGCTTCGTGTTTGATCCCTAATGCGAGTGTTCCTCCGCCTAGTTCTCCCAAGAATGTCCTCAATCCTGATCTTCAGCAAAAGATTGTTAAACAGGTGGTTCCTTCTTTTCAGACTCGCTTATTTTCATGCACAATGTTTGTAGATTGCTTATTAACACATAAGTATATCAGTAGTTAATATCAAGATTTTAAATAACTGTCGAGCTCGCTTAATGGCTTTCGCGATTTCGGTCGGTACAGTGTTGCGACACTGATTGCGGTTGTCGTGGTGCACAATTTGTTCTTTATTAAGAAAATTGTGAATAACTGTATCGGTATCGACACTGATTGCGGTTGTCGTGGTGCACAATTTGTTCTTTATTAAAAAAATTGTGAATAACTGTATCGGTATCGACACCTTCTGATACCGTTTTGTCGCGGTCGTTTTTGCGAAACGGACTGTTTCTGGGTTAATATATGATGATCATAATTTACTTATTTTAAATTGTGATCATAACAAGTATGCATAGCTACATATTTTGCTTACCTATCTCAGTATATATTCTTATACTATAAATCTGTTGCAAAAACATGCAATTTTTATTTGTATTGTAAAATTAGGAAAAAAATGAGATTAAGTTGATTTGAATGTGTTAATAAGGCCATTCAATTTTAAGATGAAGTTGATTTGCATTGTGAAATTGTATGCAAAATGAGATTTTGCTTACCAAATTGTGCCCAAAGGATTGTGTTCGCATATATTCGGATCTATGAATTAATTTGTTTAGTTCGGTTTTTTAATAGGTAAATATACTATGAAGGTTTTTTAATGGGTGTGAATTTTTGTTCTAAACTGTAACTTGTAAAGTTTACATTGCTCATATAATTGAATGTGTAATAGGTGGAGTATCAGTTCAGTGACATGAGCTTACTAGCAAATGAATCTTTCCAGAAACAGATGAATAAGGATCCTGAAGGCTATGGTAAGGATTTTGCAATGTTTTTTAACAAAACCCTGCTCTAGCTTCCAACACTGGTATAATATCGTTGAATATTTTGGTTTTTCTGATAGTTCCAATTACTGTGATTGCTTCCACCAAAAAGATCAAGTCACTTGTTAGCAACATTCCACTTCTTACACAGGCTATCCGCCAGTCTTCAAAACTTGTGAGTATTTTGGATGGAACAAGGCATTGTTTTGGACTTCTTTTTCTTCTTCGAATTTTCGCTTTCTGACAGTGCACCGGTTTGAAGGTTTTGAGTGCTGATAGCAAGAAGGTTAAACGCAAACATCCTTTCACTGAAAAGGAGAAAGAGGAATTACAGGTAGAGCAATAAAATGCTTTGTTTTTATGCTTATTGTTTATATCCTAATTTCTTCTGATTCTAGCATAATGAAAATTGATTTTGCTTTTTTTATTGCAGTCTCGTATTGTTGTGGCAGAGAATTTACCCGACGACCATTCCCATCAAAATCTTCAGAAAATATTTTCCGTAGTTGGAAGGTAGATTTCCCTCTCCCCATCCTTTGTTACTTACGTGAACTTCACATTCCTGCAGTTTCTTACATTTTAAAAATGTTGTTTGAATTGACGGGTGATCTTTGAACAGTGTGAAAACGATTAGAATATGCCATCCCCAAGAACCGAATTCTTCTCGCCCGAAAGGTGATTTCCTCATCAGTAACAAGGTATAAAAAACAATGGCACATACCATATTATTCTGTTATCTTGGTATTTGAGGAAGAAAAATTATACTTACAACGATTTATTACTGTTTGTTACTTTCCACTATGAAGCTACATGCACTTGTGGAGTATGACACATCAGATTTAGCTGACAAAGCTGTGAGTAAACTCTTAAATAACTTAAGGCTTAAGATACATATGATTCAATTATTAATACAATGATAACTGGGAAGATGTTTTATATTTCATTAGGCTGAAAAGTTAAACGATGAAAGGAATTGGAGGAAAGGGATGCGAGTAAGGTTGCTTCTTAGATGCTCGGTAGGTAACATTTCTCTCGGTTATTTATCAATGCTATTATGTATCTACCGTATCGCTTTAATTTCATATATTCTTATTCGTGGATTGCTTTTTTATGTAAAATTTGTAGCCAAAGTCTGTTTTGAAGAACAGAAAGTCAGAATTTGATGGCTATCTAGATGAGGATGAGAATCTAAATTCTGAAACTGCTGAAGATTCTTCTCATCCAAACAACACTGAAGTATCCGCTGAGAATAATGTAAGCCTCATTGCATATATAGGAAACATAGGCTGTATTTTAATTTTAAGCATATGATAGAGATGATGAATTCACATAAACTCCATCGTTATCAGATTCTATTTTTAACTAAAAATGACATGTTCTGAAATGAGACTATTGTTCTTGTATTTGATAACTGGTAAGGGTGATGAAACTTCAGTAGGATCAAAGAAAGGATGGGCTAGAGGGCGTGGAAAGGGAAGAGGACGCACTCAAAACCATACCGGACGTGGCCTACTTGGCCCACCATCTCCATCAAGCAGCCTTGTCCCGAGTGAAATATCGACTAAACCCAGCGCCAAAGGCCCTAGAATGCCAGATGGTACAAGAGGTTTTGCTGTCGGACGAGGCAAGCCAATTAGTTGTCCCACTTCACCTCGGGAGTAATGGTATTGAACTTGCCAAAATTTTCCATATGCTCTCTTTAGTAAAATTTAGGAGTTTTTTGTTTTGTTTTTCTTATGACCAGGGTATTCTAAAGCAGCAAATTGATTTTTTTAGATGTTACCAACTTAGTAATAATTCAAGGTGTATAGTGTTGTATGTTATGGTTGATCCTGATAACAACTACAAATATCCTGTATCATGCTACCTTAGCATGAAACTTAATTAGAGGTATTCCAATTTTTTTTGTCAGAAACATGTACTTACTAGTACTATTCTTTGTACACTAAAATGTTGAATTTAAATAAGAGACTTAGAAGTTAAAGCTCTCCCTCTTTATCTTTTCTGCCCTCTCTTAGGAAAAGGATGCTCTCCATCACTAAAGTTCTACGATTTTTATAATAAGTAAGGTTATTGAAAAAGAATACTGTACTGTAAGAAAAGAAATTTAAAATATAAAAGTACAAGTGTATGAAGTTGTCAATGTAAAATTATTTAGATTAATATATAAATGATGATTTATTATAGTTGTGATTTGAACTTCGAAGATAGGGCTCCTTCATCACATATTCTCTTTTGCCACCGGTGTTTAAGAAGTTTAAATGTATGTTTGGTTTCATGTTTGGATTTAGAAATGATTTTGGTTGTATATAATTGGTTATGGTTTGTTTGGTTATTTTAGAATAGAATTGATTATATTTTTTTAAATTGATTTTAATTGAAGATATGTAGGGATGACAAATAGGTATGTCCGTCCTGTTTAGATTCGTCTCGCAATAGTTTGCAAAATAGCGGGACAAAGTGAGGCAGACATAGTTGAGAGCGCGAGTATAAAACTTTGTCTCACCCTACAAAAAATGAAGGCGGAGTGGAATGGGCATGCATACATTGCACTTTTAGAATCTAAAAGAGCAAAAATTTATGTAAATATCTGTGTTCGTAAAAGCTAGCAAAAATCGGAACGAGACAAGGTGGACTCATTAGACAATGCGAGTATAAAAATTTGGTTCGTCCCACAAAAAAGTTCGAGCAAAACAAGCATGTATGACAGATCGGACCTGTTTTGTCACCCCTAAAGATAGTGAGGCCAAACAAATCAGGAAATTCGAGACCAAACGAGCTAATTCAAGTGACAGTTTTGTCACCTCACATACACAAGGATGCCAAGGAAGCCAATGTTAGGCATACCATGCTCATCAAAGCCAATCAATCTACATGATGGCAGAGCATTCCTTGGTCATATTGCATTCCCTGGTCATGTTGGATCATATGCATTAGGTAGCTTTTATTCCTTGTACATCTAGCCTAGTATATTTGTAACGGCTAACCCTAGGGGACAACAAATAACAAGTGATAACCGAATATAATCTTCAAACTAGACATGTTCATATAGAAAGTAGGCCACATGGAAACTCAATACCAAGAGATTATGTCATGAGGCCAAGGTCGGTCATCTCAAACTCTTTCATAAACTTACTCTTGAACTGAGAAATGCCCTTTTCGTCGAAGCCCGTAATCAATAAATCGTCTCTTATAAACAAAGGACTATCATCCTTTCATTTGTATCCTTCTTCACATACACGCCATGTTCGGATACACAATTCTTGAAGCCAATCTTCTTTAAGAAACCATTTATCCTCTTGTTCCAATCTCTTGGAGCTTGTTCCAATCTCTTGGAGCTTGTTTCAAACCGTACTACGCTTTTTTTCAAGTTGTAGAAATTTGGCTCTTGGATTTTCACAATAAAAACCAGGGGTTATTCTACACAAACCTCCTCTTCAAGCGCATATTTGACATCCATTTGATAGATGGAACAATTTTTGTTATTCGTAATATCAACAACTAGTCTAATGGTTTCAATTCTTGCAACTGGTGCAAATACCTTTTCAAAGTCTATACCTTCTCTTTGCAAAAATCTCTTTGCAACTAATCAAACTTTAGCCTTTATTATTTCACCCTTGAGATTTGCCTTTTCCTTATAGACTCATCTTACACCAATCGACTTTTTTCTTCTAGTAGATCAACTAACTCCCAAGTATTGTTTTTCTCAATTGATTTCAGCTCCTCTTTCATAACACAAATCCATTTTGGATCACTCAAGGCTTTTTCCGTCTTAGCGGGTTTAGATTCAGTCATAAGTGCAAAATGGATGAAATAATCATCATTAACTTTGTTGTATCGGAACTTTTCACACTATTGGAGTCTTGGAGACAAACGTCTTTGCCTTGTTAATCTTCTCACATTTTCTTCAATTCGGGCTTTGACGAGGGATGTTTTTGCACTCTCAAACTCTGTAGAATTTGAACTTTCAATGTTGTAACTAGTTACACCTTTTACATAACCGGTTACAGGCTACTGCAGCTCCTTTATTTCGTCGAAAACAACGTCTCAGTTGATCACAACCCTTCTGTTTGTTGCATCATATAACTTGTAACATTTGGTGGAGTGATACTCAACAGGTATTATCAATTCTCCCTTATCGTCCATCTTCTTTCTAAGCTGCCCCAGAACATGTTGATACGCTACGGAACCAAAAACTCTCAAATGGTTCAAATTCGGTTTGAATCTGAACCATGCCTCTTCCAGTGTTATCTTATCAAATTTCTTTGTCAGACACCTACTCAATAAATAGGCAACGGTGGATATCGCTTCTCCTAATAACTCTTGAGATTCTTAAACATTTTGAATACCTCATTTCTTTCTCTTGATTAGGTATGTCCACATCTTTCTACTATAATCGTCGAAGAATGTGAAAAAATATCTACTGCAACCAATCAAATCAACTTGCTTCGGTCCAGATACATCGGAATACACCACCTTAAAATCATGCTTGGTTCTACAACCTGCATCCTTGTTGAATTTACCCTGGTGTTGCTTCTCTTGCACACATTTTTCATAAATTGCAGCCTGTATGTTGATCAATGGCAACCTCATTACAATTTCATTCTTTTACAAAGCAATGAGATCTCTAAAATTGAGATGCCTAGGACGATAGTATCATATCCATTATTCTCGACTAGTCGTTGTAGCAAGACACCTATGCTCCTTCACCTTCAACTCAATCTTGAAGGTTCTATAAGCAGCCATTGGAGCTTTTAGGATCAAAACTTGTTTGCGTCCATAACGCGTATCACCTTGTTCTCTATGTGAACCTTGTAATCCATCTCAAGCAATTGGATAATACTTAGAATGTTACACTTTATTCCTAGAGTATAAAATACATCTTTGATCAATGAATGTCCATCATCCCTTCTTATGATCAAAACATCACTAATCGCATCGACCACTAGAGTGGTGTCATCCGCAAAGTTCACTTTGTTCTTCATGGCACGATTGATTTTGACAAATCAATACCCCCTGTCATATGCGTTGAACAACCAGAGTCCAAATATTATTCCTCGCTTCTCTCACAATCACCATTACGTTTTCTTTTAGACTTTAACTAGTTGCAGCTTTTACGTAACCAGTTACAACATGTTTCTACAGTGTTCTCGAAACTGTTGTTGTTGCTGTACCACAGGTTGTTGATGATGCATTCCCATTCAATGTTCATGACCAATAGTGTGTTCTCCTCATCTAACTCTTGTCTTGCAACCCTGGCTTCATCCTATTGAGGTTCTTTCCCGTTCGTGTTGCACTCTCTTGCAAAATGGTCGAACTTTTGACAATTAAAGCATTGTATCTTACTTTTTTCAATCTCCCCCCTTTTACCTCTGAATTTTCCTTGACCACCATTCTTGTTGCATCTGCTCTCACCTTTTTGACAAGTTGAATTCTTGGAACTTTGAGACTCTCTTCCACTAAAATTTTAAAAATTCCCTTTACTCTTCATAAGCCATTTTCTTTTTGACTTCTTTTTCTTCTCATTGAAACGAGTTTGCAAAGCAATCTCCTCCTATGCCTTGTCATTATTTCTCTCCTCCATCCTTCTCTTGAGCCTCAAGAGAGCTTTCTAGCTCCTCTTTGCTCATCGTTGCAAGATCCTTCGATTCCTCAATCGCCACTTAAAATTCCTCCAAGGTATTTAAAAAATTACAAGTGTATTGAAACACAAGTTAGAACATCAAATAATTGAAAAAAAACTAAATTCTCGGACTTGTTACCAGTTACACAAAACCTGTAACTGATTACAATTGAAACAAAATCAATTTCATAACAGTGATAACCGATTACAACAACCGATTACACCAACTCCATAATCACTTTTTCTAAGTTTATTTGACTTTTCACATACCTTAATTGTAATTTTTACTATTTTCTAAATAAAATATGAGAAATATACTTAAATATCATTTAGAAAAGTTCGATCATATAGTACTTTAATCCAATCCTTATTTCCTAATCCACAAAAATTAAGATTAAGCCATATCCAACTCTGAAGATCCACCGTAAAGAACTCCTCCATTATAGTACTTGGCATTAAACTCTTCCAAACTTGCATGCATTTGGTACAATCACGAAGTGCATGGATGGTTGTTTCACAAACATTGCCACAATATTCTCCTTTTCAGCTCATTCGGGCTTGCACAATATTCCCCCACAATATTCACATTAGAAGCAATTAGTTTCATATGCTTCCACAATATTCTCATTTTCAACTCATTCGAGCTTGCATAAATTAAAGTGAAAAAGTCAGTTGATCCCTTGCACGGTGTTAACTTAAAGATGAATATATTGCCCCTCCTTAGCACAAAGTTGAAACTTCATACTATCATCTCTCCATTCCACTATGATACCACCAGCATAGCCAGTGTTGGCAACCGATATAACTCTCTGAAACCTAAATTTTCGTAATGGATTGTGAAGCTTCTTAAGATCACATCTAGTTTCCTTACACAAACCACTCATTTTATAATCAGAGAAAATGAGTGATATACTAACAATGTAAAATAATTTTTACACTATCAATAAAAAACGACCATGTATCCCACCACATTAAATTTTTATTTTAAATTTTTTTTAATGACATAGTATATTGTTAGTTTTACACTGTTAGAGCATATTCATTAAACCCTTAGAATAATACATAATTTTTATTTTATTTTAATTCTATCTTATCTTTATTTACCAATTTTTGCGAAACAAATGCTATTTTTATCTACTCCTCCTATTTATTCGTAATCCATTGAAACATGCCATAACTTGATTTGCTTAAAGGCCCTCTCCAGTACCTATTTCCTCCCGTTTTTCCTCTTTGTTTCACAGATACATGACGCATGGCACAGAAAAAAAATTGCAGTTCAGATTAAAAAAGAAAAGTCAGATCAACTCATGTGTGATGAAGAGCAAAAGAAGCAAACCAATGTAAAGCAAAATAAAAATGTGTCTTCCACAAGACAAATACACCACGTATTAGTAATCTACAGATAAAATATCTGTTTGGTTGATTAGTTCCTAATTCAACCACTTTTGTCAAAAATTACTATGTAACTCCCAATGAAAAGGGGTCAACAAATTTTATCACCCGATATAAACTTAATTGCACTTTGAAATTGGTCAATGAGTAACCTGTTGCTGCTGGTTTCAATTTTTATCATAATAATAACAAAGCCACCTAAATTGTAATATCATTCCAATTTTATTCAGTTTCAATGCAACAAAGAAAATAATCATAATCATAGCATAAGTTTGAGAAAATTATAAGAATTTGTCTTATTATGATTTTACATACATTACAATTTCAAAACATGATAGAGTCTAAAGATTAGAATAAAAATGTATAATTTTAGGAGGTAAATGAGCCATATTGAAATAGTAAATAATCTAGACTCATTGACAACAAAGCAGCAGAATGCAAATAAAGATACTGAATTTAAGTGTGTAACAAAAATTATTAATCACAAAATTTCCAACAAGATAAAGATTGGTGCAAATGAAGATACCGAGAATAAGTGTATTTATCTAAGTGCATTCATTTTATCCCTCAGGTAGTAGAGCTTGGCTCTTCTCACTTTCTTCTTGTCCAGCACCTTTATCTCCTTTATGTTAGGTGAATACCTGTCACATGTATGCCATGGCTCATGAATTAACCAATAAGTAATATCAGTTTAAGCACAATCAACTTTAAATTATAAGATCACAACACAAAAACACATTGAACTGGATTCCATGCTCACATACAACACATTAAATTCATATTGCAAATATGAAATATTTATCTATAGTAACATAAGGTGTGTTTTTTGAATTAGTTTTTAGGGAAACCAAAATGCTTTAAAAGAGCATAAACAATGAGCTCGTAACTAGAATTCAAATAATTCAAATAATTATTATAACACAACACAACATCATAAGTTTCCAAGGAAGTCATTCCTTATATTCATATTTTTGGGAGGCAAGGGAAGCGATTAAGGAATTTCCTAGTTTAACTACACCCTTCTAAAAAGCCAACAGAGACATGAATCACATGATAGTGTTTTACCAGTTCAAAATAACATGTATACAAGTAGATTAAGAAATGATAGCTCGGATTTACAAAACTCTAGCCAAGGTGCGGTTAAGAAAACGGTCGGGTGTATGGTGGATCTATTACTTTACTAGGACAGAGGCTGGTTTCCAAGTCTACAAGTGGATATACGAAAAATATGGAAGGCAATACTTACAGTGGGAATAAAGACTCAATCCCAACCCCAGCTACCATCCTTCTAATTCTGAAAGTAGTATTGAGTCCAGCATTACGCCTTGCAATAACAATCCCTTTTATAATAGAAACACGCCTCTTGTTCTCCGGCACTTCCTATCATATTAGGCATAGGAAAAAATCGTATCATTCTCATGAACACAAAGCACGAGTACCAATATATCTTCAAAAACAAATTTCCTTACCACTTTGAGCTGCACAATATAACCAGGCTTTATATCAGGCATCTCTCTTTGTCCTTTCACCTCCTCTACTGCTTCCTTGTCTAAAATCTAAAGGATATAAATAAATACCAACAATTTTACAAATGATTAAACAAAACAAACAAATCCCTTTATTAAATATAAATAAAAGGGAAGTCACGTGCCTGCATAATGTGCCTTGCGGTTTTATCTAGTCTTTTAAATTTGATGGGACGAGGCACTTCAGGTTCCAGTACGGAACTATCTTGAGAAGAGGAATCGGCAGAATTCGTCTCGGTAGACATAAACCTACGTTGGAAATGAGGGACAAGCATAGAACCATGCTGAACTGAAGGAAATCTAGTCAAACCATTACCAGACTCAGCTCTCAAGAATGCATTTGTTTGAGAAAACTGCACAAGAAATTGTAAGCACACTAAGAGCTTTATCGTTGTTTGGATAAACAAATTAATTAAGCAATTATAGTATAAACAATTTTTTTATAAATGCACATATATAAGTTATTTCTATAACAAAAGATTAAAAAAATGGAACAAACAACCATTTTGGTCCCTCAAAGTGTATTCCCGCTGTCACATCAGTCCCTGACTCGGTCTCCGACCAATTAAATCCTCCCATCTTCACTCGATTAGTCACTTAGTTTTGATTATATTTCACACCAGAAAGTATAAACTTTTCTCTTCAACTGCACACAACGTGGCCACACCAATAATTTAGGCTTAACCAAGGGCCTTGGAAGGATGTTATGTTAATGAAGAGAGAATGTAGAGAGAGTAGAGAAAGGGACATGTTAGGAAATGAAGAAGAAGAAGAAGGGACTAAAGTGTATAAGTGATTAAAATAGTGAAGAATGGATGAATTAATTGAATTTTAGGCCGAGTCGGGAACCAATGTGACACCGCATCAGAGGGACTAAAATGGTGGTTTCCCCTTATAAAAAAATCAAATTGGTTTCAAACAAGCTGTAAGATTTTTCAATAAGCTATCCTGGAGAGCAAATAAGCTGAAGCTGTTTTCATAAGCTCTTACAAATAATATCATATCCCAACCAATTCATTCCAACCAGACCCACATCCCAAATTTCCATTAGCTTATACAAAATGGCAAAACCTAAACTGAAACACAATCTTGAAAAAATAAACAACTCAACAAACGAACGAACCTAATCTAGCTATTTATATCACATTCAATTCAATTACTCATTCAATCATTCAATCAAACTTCAGGATTATACAATCTATAATTATAAATCTATAACTATAGGTCAGTGTAAGAGATGATTGAAATGGAATGAAAATGCTTACACCGATCGGCGGAGAAAGAGGAGAATTAAGGTTGGAGAAAGAGAGTTGCCGGAAGTAGGTTGGAGGATGAAACTCCGGTGGAGAGCGAGTGACAGGTGAACGGAGTAGAGACGAGAAAAGTTTTCGTGAAGCCATGTCAGGTTTTTGGCGAGAAAAGCCCTTGGTGTTAGGGTTTATGGCTAGAGAGGATGAACAAAACTGTGCCGTTTTGTCGTTCGGTAAAGTTGGTTCGGAAATATGATTCGATTCGCAGAGAGTCTATGGTGAACCACCACTTTTAACCATTAAATTTATTCAGCCTCATAGTATTGTAGTGCACCTTCATGCACTGAATCACTATTTAGAATGAGGATCAGTTGAATCTAAAGGTCCAAAACTGCAGTCCATCATGGACATGTTTTGACTGTCACCCATCTACCCTAAAAAAAATGTTTTGGGTAATACAATACTACCCTTTACTCTTATAATGCCACGTCAATTTTTAAGGGGATTTGCATTTTTTTTCTAAACTAACTAAATCATAATCATATGTACATTTTTTTCAGAATTATTTTCTTCCTCGTGTTTGAAAAATGTGTAAGTGGCGGATATGGGAGGGTGGCATAATGGCAATTGGGAATGGGGAAATTGTGGCATTTGGGATAATCAAGTAACAAGTCTTTATTTGAGATCGAAGTGGGATTCTTTCCGGAATTCTATTGAGGGGCCCGGTCCTTTTTTGGTAGGGAAGGATGAGGTTTGTTGGAAGTACTCGGTGGATGGTATCTTCTCCGTGGCATCTTGTTATAGGCATTTTGTTAGTAAGCGTGTTCCGTTTGGGCCTTTTGAGAAGTTCAACGAGGTTTTGTCGTTAATATGGAAGTTGGATGTCCCTTTTAAAATCAAAGGGATGGTTTGCATTGGTCATGTTTATGGTTTAGCATCTTTTTTAGTTGCTTGATGTTTATTTGGTTTATTTTTAAGTTCTAAAGGTGAAGTTACATCCGGTCATTCTTGGTTTTGAGTTTGACATCAACTTAAGTCAAGGGTTTAACATTTAGTGCTCAGGAGATTAATTATTATAATTGATGTGATATTTGCAGGTAAATTATTCATACAATGTTTAAGTAAGCATTTGATTCTGACTTGCACCATTGCAAACTGTCATACCCCAAAATTTGCCCACCCCATTTTATACTCAAGCTCACTTGAATATCAGAAGCTCAAGACTCGACTGAATAACAACCCTCAAACTAGGTTTTTTTGTTTCTCTTCAAGAAAAATCGAGTTCTGACAATTCAAGTGGACCTCATAACATCCCATATGCCTCAAAGGAGTCCAATATTTTTTTTTTTAATCTTGGTCCACAAGTTACCAATAGGGTCCATATCCAATGCCACAAATTATTGATTATTATTTGATTTTATATGAATTTTTGATTCATTAAAAAAATCAATTTAATCAAAAATTTTAAATAAAATGCATGAAGAAAATATGGACTAAACTTGGAAATTCTTCAAATGGGCCTATGTTTCTTTGATTCAAACATATTCTTAATATTGCCAAGGAGTTCCAAAGCCCATTTACATGCCTTGTTGTCGTTTATTTTATTGTTGGATTAATTTAATTTAGTTCAAATTTAATTAAAATAAAATACAACAAATCAAGTTAAAGAAAATACATGGGCTAGGTTCAAGTTGTATTTGAGATCCAAAACAAGCAACAAGTCGTGTGAATCATAAATCTCTATGGAATCTTGGTTAAAATTGGAAAGCTTTCATGTGATTTGCAAATCAAATCTCTCTACCATAATCACAAGATTGATCTCACAAATACTGACCTAAAAACACTTGCCTATATATTCACAACAAAATCATAATGATGGGGAGAAAAAATTGGACAAGGATTTTGCAACCAAAAGCCATAGCCGAGTGCTTGAAATTCCAAGAAAAAGCAAAATCGTTTTTGGGGTTAGAGAGGAATATAAGGACTCTTGATGATTCAAACATGCTCCTGGAACATTCCTGAAACCATTTGGATCATCTCCGAGACCTTGCACTCAGAATCGTCGCTCAACACAAGCCACGGTTTGCTCCTTTTTTATTCAAACTCAATTGCAATGATTTACGCATGATTAGCACCATTTGAATGCATATTTGTAATTACCTTATTGTTATGATGCTTTCTGGTTCGTTTTATTTAAGTTTAACTGCAAGGTTGAAGATTCGCCATTATTAGGGTTTTTAAGCTTCAAATTGGGAATTTTGAATCAAGGCAAAATTGGACAAAATTAAGGTCATAGCTATGCTCGGAGATTGATTTCGGTTCAGTATCTGGCTTTATCTTGGATTTATATTGTGTATGCTGGATTTTTGAAGCTTGCAGGGCAATGGCAACGTCGAAAAACCGTGGCCATATGGTCTACTATTTTTACAGTCGCAACAAGGAAGAAGAAAAGGGGGCGCGCGTTCCCATTCCAATTTTTCTGTTTGGTTAATTCATTTGAAATATTATCTGTTGCGTGTGTTCCAATAACAACTCTTGGACTGCAGCCCAGTTGGTTGAAGGATAACGCATGTCACAAAAACGGCGCAGGTTCGATACTCAGCGTCCTCTCCTTTTTTGATTAAATTTCTTTGAACCATCTTGCTTCCAGATCCAGTGCAGCTAGTCCGTATGTTCGTAGGGTGCGCCTGCTTTTCCTTGGCGTTAGATCATCATTGACTCTCATCCAACGGCTCTGGAATGGCATATGCACCATGCACCCTCACAGCTAGGGGTGGCAAAACGGGCTGTGACCCGCCGGGCCGGCCCGCCACCCGCCAAAAAATGGCGGGTTGAGTTGGGATTTTATGCCCGCCGCTCGCCAAAGCTCGCCCCGCAAAAACCCGCCGCCCGCCATACCCGCCCCGCCAAAGCCCGCCGCCCGCCAAAACCCGCCTCTCCTCCAAAATTCACTATTTTTTTAGTTAATTCTAATAATTTTAATTCTTGATGGTTTATTTGATACATTTATTTATAAATATATGTAATATTTTTTTAAGTAAATTTGTTAAAAAGTTGCTTTTATAAAAAATTGTTTTAAAAAATAAGTGAAAAGTTTAATTAAAAGGTAAAAAAAGCCTATTAATCTATTAAAAAATATAAATAAAAATAGGCGGGTAAGCCCGCCGCCCGCCAACCCGCCATCTTGGCGGGGCGGACATAACTTTTATGCCCATTTTACTTGGCGGGCATGCCCGCCCCGCTCGTTTTTTGGCGGGCATAAGGCGGGGCGGGCGGCGGGCGGGGCGGGCGGCCCGTTTTGCCACCCCTACTCACAGCCATGCCACACCGGACCAATTTCGCTAAGTTTCTTTTTCTTTTTATCTTTTATTTATTTAATACAATTTTAACTATTTTATTTATTTTTACCCAAATTCTTTTTTTTTTCTTTTAAAAAATCCTTTTATTTGATAATAGAAATATGTTTCTCTACTTAATTAAGTTTTTTCTATTTTTATTTATATAGCTAATAATTAACTTAAATTAGATTAATTTAGATAATAAAGATGTTTAATTATTTAATTTTAATTGATTAGGGTTAGTAATTTAATCAAAACCCATTTTTTGCCGATTTAATTAATTAGGTTGAAAACCAATAATTAATTAATTTGGTTTTTATTTATTCTATTAACCGTAGTTAATTTGTGCCCTAATCAGGGTTTACGAAGATCATTCCTATACTAAAAAACATATCTTTGTGCATTTTTCAGGGTTAGCAACAGGGTTTCCTCCGACGACGCGCCACGTCTCTTACGAAGCTAAGTCCCGACTCTACCATTTTATTTAAGTCTGTGATTGCCTTATAAAATATGATGAGGGTTGCATCCTCAAAAGTCAATGGACTCTTCCTACATTCACTCCTTCTTTTTCCCTTTCTGCCTTGCCTTTTCAGGGTCAACCCTAAAGGCGCCCTATCAACCATATCAGATCAAATCAAAGCTAAGTACCGTAGCCTATATTATTGTTTTAAATTTATTTATTCTTTTATTTTAGGGTTAACCTCATTCGCCTTTGAATTAGCCATACACTCACCCTATTTATTTATTGGTTTACATTTTCAGGGTTGTTGATCGCCAAAGCTACGAGTTTGGTAACCCTAAACCCTAACTCTAGTATTTTCTGTTTTAATTTTTAATTATATCCCGCTGGTTTCAATTCCCCTCTCCTCCGCTGGTTACAATTTCCCTTCCCCATTATTATTGTTATATTATTGTGTGGTTAGTAATCTTAGGGAGTGCAAGCCTTAAATCAATATAGATAATTAATTATAAGATAATTTTCTGAATATAATCACGTGATTGTTGCACACACGCACGCTTTTGGGTAACCTCTCTGTTGCCTTGTTGTCTGTTGCCTTGTTGTCTGTTGCCTTGTTGCCTGTTGCCTTGTTGCCTGTTGCCTTGTGTTTTTTGCAGAATAAGCCAAGTCCCTCGAATACGAGGATACCTCAGCCATGTTGCCTCGATAAAAAGGTCATGCGACCCTAAATGATGCTGCCTTCGATACACAATTATGACCTCGACCCTCGGAAGTTGCCTACGGAAAAAGGCTGAGGTATCTTCTGGCTGCCTACGAAAATGGCTTATTCTGATCCTTGCCTTAGGCTACCTGCCCCTCTATGGCATGGGACAGTCTTATGGCAAAGGATGCTTCGATGACCCTTCAACCTCCAAACGAAAGGCTTCCTGCCCTCTTATGGCAAGGATAGACCCTTTCATTCTGAAAGGCTAAAAGAGACCTATCATCTGAGTTTAAGGTAATTGCCCCTAATTGCCTTGCAACGCTCATCTTTAATATTCTTTCTCATAATTTTTCAAAAGGGCAACGCTTATTCACAAGCTAAAGTCCCTATCTCTTTCATCTACATTTTCTAAACAAACGAGCAAGCAAAGCAATTAAGAGCCCATGGAAAACCATGGATGCAAAGGGTGCCTTACACCTTCCCTTTGCATAAATTACCCCCCGAACTCAGATTTTCTTCAAAAGGTTTTTTTCTGTTTCTTTTTGCCTTTCCGAATATTGTTTGGATAAAATAAAAGTCGGTGGCGACTCTTGCTTACCGCGACATTTCGATCAATAAAAGTCAGTTCACCGTATTACAGAACTGGCGACTCTGCTGGGGATAAAAATTCGATAAAAGAGGGGTTACCTTAAAAGTTTAGGATTCACTTTAATTGTTTTCTATTGTTTGTTTTGCTTGTTTTAATTTTCAAGGCTGTTTTGGGAATTCTGCTGTGTGAAAGGTCCTACACCCGGATCTAGTGTACCTTAGGTATGTGGCATTAGACCAGGGAGGCTGTACGACATGTATCGTTATGGTTGAACTGGTGGCCACCGTTAGTGCGACGCTTTGGTTTGTCCTGATGGCCCTTGAATCTGATCGAGGAGACGTTTGGCTACCGCGTGGTGTCATAAGCACTAATTCGCCCTTAGAACCTTAGTTGAACTTGACTTTGGCCTATAGGAAGTAGCGAGATGGCTGGCTTTGGATTCCTGACTGAAGCTGGTTGATACTCGATGCTACACTCATTGAGATTGGACTCAAGGGATGCTTTTGGCTGGCCGATTGTGCGCTATGTTGAGACAATGCCCACGAGAAAGATCAGGGATATGAGCACCATAGAACCCGGTTACTATTCTAGGACAGGTGGAACCAACTAAACGTCAGTGGGGAGGGTACTTACCTACGAACTTCAAGCAAGCCTCTAAACCTAAGGGCACTTGTGTGACTTGTTTGTGTTTGCTACTAACCTCTGTTTCCTTGCAGGTTTTTGTTAAAGTACTTGTTTGCCCTCACTATTCCATGTTGTGCCTAATGAGCTGCATTCACATGACATACTAACTTTTGTTTTCTTGTAGGTTTTGTTAAAAGACGTGTTTACCCTTACTATCTCACACTAAGTCTAATTCGCATAACATCATGGCATCATGACATCATAAGCATGACATAATCAACTAACCCTTTCAAGGATCTTAGGAATTTAGGGCGCGCAATTTCAGGTGCTCTTATCAAGGACTGAATTCCTAATCAAGGGGCAAGAGGATTTATTTTCCTCAAGCCGCATGTCTTCCAATTCAAAGACACAGTACCAATCAAGGGGCAAGAGGATTTATTTTCCTCTAGCCATGCATGTTCAAATTCAGAAGTATCCCGAATCAGAGGCGATGACCCACTCGATATGGTGAGCTTGATTCTCAAAGAAGAACGGACAAAGACAAAATTTGGAATCCTTCAAACAAAGACGTGACCAACTCATTTTCTAATGCTGCTAACTAGATTCTTAAAGATCTTTGAAAACATTTCATTTGCATTCATGACATTGCATATTTCTAACTTTGTTTTCAGGTTCCGCCTCGACAATCATTCCTCTCAGATATAATCGAGCTGGAGATTCATTCTGACAAGCCCTTTTACATTCCAAAACTTCGTCAAATAACTCATCAACTCTAACAAGCAAGCATTCTCTATCAGATATGGTCTAATGTATGACCCGTTCCGGTATTTCTTAATCAGATATGGTCTAATGTATGACCCGTTCCGCTATTTCTCAACCAGATATGGTCTAATGTATGACCCGTTCCGGTATTCCTCTTCAGATATGGTCTAATGAATGACTCGTTCTGAAATCCTTCATCAGATATGGTCTAAATGTATGACTCGTTCTGACATTCTCCTTCAGATATGGTTTAATGAATAACTCGTTCTGACGTCCTACTTCCAGATATGGTCTAATGTACGACTCGTTCTGGTATCCTTCCTTAGATATGGTCCAATGTGTGACTCGTTCTAACACTCTCCGACGGATATGGTCTAATGGACGACTCGTTCTGATATTCCTCCTCAGATATGGTCCAATGTATGACTCGTTCTGACATCCTTCAAAGGTCTAAATGTATGACCCGTTTCTCTCGTCACGAACAATGTTGTGCACAATCAGAAAGGCCGCGATGAACACGACTAAACTGTGGGGACAATTCTGATCTCTACACCAGTTCCACAACAAAGACGCAAGTCAGATGTACCTAAGCGTCAATTCACAGAGATCAATATGTCATTGGGTCAAGCATTACAACATCTATTGAAGATCGAATTGATTACTCTGAGGGACCCTCCTAAAAATGCTAACACCTCCACTCCTGACTATAAACTCAACGCGACGTGCGCGTACCATTCCAACAGTCCTGGACATTACAATAACAATTGCTGGACATTGAAGAATAAGATTCAAGATCTGATCAATGATGGAGAAATCTAATTCACCCCTCTTGAGACTCCTGTGGTGATCGCCGCTCTTATGCCTAGTCATGACAAGACTGATTGAGATCTAGACGAACGAACTATTGGATCATTAGATCTACTTTCATGTGCAATTTCTATTCTGTTTGTTTAAACATTTGACTCATGATAGACATTATCTGTTTTAATAATCATCATCAGTGCATTGCATATGTTTGTCTTGAATAAATTATTTCGTTATCACTCCTTTTTAATTATGTCTTTATTCCGCATATGTTTTTGTGATATTCAACTCCTGCTAAGCTGTAAGCCTTCTGAGGGAGGATGACGAAAGCGATACCGCAACCTCACAGAGTATGCTTTTGAGCGGACTATGCTGACGATGTACAGGCATTGTTTCAATTCCTAAACAGTGGAGATATAAGGATGTTAATCCCTCGTCAACCCCGTTGAGCCTAAGAAGTAGAAGATTTTCTTGTATTAATTAAAACCCTTGATCATAACCTGGGGCAAGGTAGTTCTCAGTTAATTTGGCTGTGCATTCTGTTTTTAAGAGAATCATTCGTTACACCTTTCAACAAAGGTTTCAATCATAAACGTTCAACCATACACATCAAAGAAGTGTTGGAGATGTCAATCAAAAGACAATGATGGTTCATCAATCATTAAGCAACGCAGTCAATATCTTTCAAAAAAAAAAATGAATGAAAAAACATATATACAAAGAAAAGCCTGCTAAGTCAAAAATCAAAAAGGTGACTTAGGCAAAAAAAATCAAGGCATCCCGCTGACTGTAAGCTCAAAATAGACAGTTCAGGCAAAAGTTAGGGATATCAAAAAGATGCAAAAAAAAGAGAGAAGTCGATAAATTCTTGAACAACTCAAAGTTGTGACTACCAAAAGGAAGAAGTGACTGCCATCTCAAAAGTTCTCCCTGCTTGTGAACCATCATCATTATCAAAGGTGCAAATCCAAAAGTCTCTTGGAACCTGAATGCATAAGTCAAACCAACTGAGCTTAGGAATGAAGAACATCACGAAGAAGGGGATGGGTATAAATAAACTTTGAGCCTTTATCCTTTGTTTCTTAAACCGTGAACCAAGCCACGTTACAACCCTTGAAAGTCCTAACTGAAGCATGGTTAGTTCGAAAGCATACTGTCACCAAAAAGGTATCCCGACTCCTTAAGGTTTACTAAAATGCTGAGTGGATATTTCGCTTCTACAAAAAATAGCATGTTTTACAAATATCACGCTTTTACATCTCTTGTTTTAATGTTTTTTAAAACTCAAGACAAACGTATGCATTGCATCTCATGAATTCATTATTAAACATATTCTGCTACGTAATTTCAAATGTTAGCATCAAAATAAATTTGCACAGGGTACAACTAATGACTGAAAGTTATCCCGACAGACAATATTAATCCAAGAGGCCATGTCTCTTATGTATACAAGGGGCATGACATGTTTTACCCAATCAATCTGGGGCAATCAAGTCAAGATTCCGAGATGCTCAAACAATCAGGGGCATACATCCAAGTATATCTAAAGCTAGTCCCCAATCAACATGGGACACTGTCTTGAGCCTATGATTACTGGGGGCATATCGCCCATGGTGTACATCTCATAAAGTCCTCGCGAGGAGAATCTCTTCAAGTCCCTACTAACTGGGGCAAATCTATGCAAGTCCAGTTTGACATCTTCGATCAATACTCATTGGCATGTTCTAATCAACACAGATCCAGGAATGGCAAGTGCTATAATACTGGGGGCAACTCCCAAGACAACCATGTCCCCCCACAAGAGCCAGGTTCACAAGATCATATCCCCACAGAGTAATCATTAAGAAGATATCTTCAAACGCTCCCGACAAAGACATGGCTCCCCAACAGAGTTTACATCTTCAACACTACCTGGTTTATTAAATATCTCTAATCCCCAATCAGGGAACATCAAGTTACTGATCATCCCCAAGCAATATTGAAAACCCCCAGCTGAGTATCTTCAAAACAAGATCAGACATCAAAATCACAAAGACATAGAGATTTATTTTCTCAATCAAGACAACATAAATCATATTCACCTATCATATGTCATAAACATATTCATACATTGCATGCATTACCTCGCAATGAATTCTCATTTATTTTGAGAGACTCATTACATAATACATGCATCATGACATTGCATAAAGACTAACTATACCTATTGCAGGATACAGGTACCGACAAATGAACGAAATCTCCAACTTTCCAAGATCTAATTCAGCTACTACGAATGGTACTGACACGGTCAACGCTCAAAGATCTAATTCATTTACCACGAACGGTAATGACACGATCATTTTCAAAAATCTAATTCAGCTACTACGAATGGTACTGACACGGTCAACGCTCAAAGATCTAATTCATTTACCACGAACGGTAATGACACGATCATTTTCAAAAATCTAATTCAGCTACTACGAATGGTACTGACATGGTCAACGCTCGAAGATCTAATTCATTTACCACGAACGGTAATGACACGGTCATTTTCAAAGATCTAATTCAGTTACTACGAACGGTGCTGACACGACAAGAGAATCTAATTCTATCTTCACGAACGATGTAGACACGATTATCTCTCCAAGATCTAATTCGGTTACTACGAACGGTACTGACACGATCAACTCTCAGAGATCTAATTCCATCATCACAAACGGTGTGGACACGATCAACTGTTTCCGAAGTCTAATTCAGTTATTACGAACGGTACTGACACGACAAAAAGATCTAATTCTATCATCACGAACGGTGTAGACACGATCATCTTCCAAAGTCTAATTCAGTTACTACGAACAGTGCTGACGCGAACAACTCTCCTAAAATCTAATTCATCTACTATACGATCAACATTCAAACAATTACTTCTCAAACACTTCAGTCTCGACACTTGGATGGCATCTTTAAGCCCATCTCCAACAAATAATCCTCAATGCAAAAAACATCAGCCTAACGCATGGCATTCCAGACATCTACGGATGCAATTTGGATTGGTCTAACGCACGACTCATCCATCAACATAACGCACGGTTTTCCAGACATCTGAGGATGCAATTGAGAAGAGTCTAACGCACGATTTATTCTTCGACCTAATGCACGGTTTTCAGACATCTGAGGATGCAAGCTAGACCCAGTCTAACATACGACTCAACCTAAGTCTATTCCTCAGAAATAGTCTAACGTACGACACATTCCGACTCTCCAGTATATCAAATCGGATGGCATCTTCAAGCCCATCTCCGACAAAGGTCCCTACTTCAGCTAGGGCAAATTTCTTGGTATTCTAGTGTTCAATCATCTTCCACCTTCAGATACCGACTGGCATACAAACCACTCTACATCTTCAGGTTTAAGATAATTGAACAGGGGCAGCTGTCATACCCCAAAATTTGCCCACCCCATTTTATACTCAAGCTCACTTGAATATCAGAAGCTCAAGACTCGACTGAATAACAACCCTCAAACTAGGTTTTTTTGTTTCTCTTCAAGAAAAATCGAGTTCTGACAATTCAAGTGGACCTCATAACATCCCATATGCCTCAAAGGAGTCCAATATTTTTTTTTTAATCTTGGTCCACAAGTTACCAATAGGGTCCATATCCAATGCCACAAATTATTGATTATTATTTGATTTTATATGAATTTTTGATTCATTAAAAAAATCAATTTAATCAAAAATTTTAAATAAAATGCATGAAGAAAATATGGACTAAACTTGGAAATTCTTCAAATGGGCCTATGTTTCTTTGATTCAAACATATTCTTAATATTGCCAAGGAGTTCCAAAGCCCATTTACATGCCTTGTTGTCGTTTATTTTATTGTTGGATTAATTTAATTTAGTTCAAATTTAATTAAAATAAAATACAACAAATCAAGTTAAAGAAAATACATGGGCTAGGTTCAAGTTGTATTTGAGATCCAAAACAAGCAACAAGTCGTGTGAATCATAAATCTCTATGGAATCTTGGTTAAAATTGGAAAGCTTTCATGTGATTTGCAAATCAAATCTCTCTACCATAATCACAAGATTGATCTCACAAATACTGACCTAAAAACACTTGCCTATATATTCACAACAAAATCATAATGATGGGGAGAAAAAATTGGACAAGGATTTTGCAACCAAAAGCCATAGCCGAGTGCTTGAAATTCCAAGAAAAAGCAAAATCGTTTTTGGGGTTAGAGAGGAATTCAAGGACTCTTGATGATTCAAACATGCTCCTGGAACATTCCTGAAACCATTTGGATCATCTCCGAGACCTTGCACTCAGAATCGTCGCTCAACACAAGCCACGGTTTGCTCCTTTTTTATTCAAACTCAATTGCAATGATTTACGCATGATTAGCACCATTTGAATGCATATTTGTAATTACCTTATTGTTATGATGCTTTCTGGTTCGTTTTATTTAAGTTTAACTGCAAGGTTGAAGATTCGCCATTATTAGGGTTTTTAAGCTTCAAATTGGGAATTTTGAATCAAGGCAAAATTGGACAAAATTAAGGTCATAGCTATGCTCGGAGATTGATTTCGGTTCAGTATCTGGCTTTATCTTGGATTTATATTGTGTATGCTGGATTTTTGAAGCTTGCAGGGCAATGGCAACGTCGAAAAACCGTGGCCATATGGTCTACTATTTTTACAGTCGCAACAAGGAAGAAGAAAAGGGGGCGCGCGTTCCCATTCCAATTTTTCTGTTTGGTTAATTCATTTGAAATATTATCTGTTGCGTGTGTTCCAATAACAACTCTTGGACTGCAGCCCAGTTGGTTGAAGGATAACGCATGTCACAAAAACGGCGCAGGTTCGATACTCAGCGTCCTCTCCTTTTTTGATTAAATTTCTTTGAACCATCTTGCTTCCAGATCCAGTGCAGCTAGTCCGTATGTTCGTAGGGTGCGCCTGCTTTTCCTTGGCGTTAGATCATCATTGACTCTCATCCAACGGCTCTGGAATGGCATATGCACCATGCACCCTCACAGCCATGCCACACCGGACCAATTTCGCTAAGTTTCTTTTTCTTTTTATCTTTTATTTATTTAATACAATTTTAACTATTTTATTTATTTTTACCCAAATTCTTTTTTTTTTCTTTTAAAAAATCCTTTTATTTGATAATAGAAATATGTTTCTCTACTTAATTAAGTTTTTTCTATTTTTATTTATATAGCTAATAATTAACTTAAATTAGATTAATTTAGATAATAAAGATGTTTAATTATTTAATTTTAATTGATTAGGGTTAGTAATTTAATCAAAACCCATTTTTTGCCGATTTAATTAATTAGGTTGAAAACCAATAATTAATTAATTTGGTTTTTATTTATTCTATTAACCGTAGTTAATTTGTGCCCTAATCAGGGTTTACGAAGATCATTCCTATACTAAAAAACATATCTTTGTGCATTTTTCAGGGTTAGCAACAGGGTTTCCTCCGACGACGCGCCACGTCTCTTACGAAGCTAAGTCCCGACTCTACCATTTTATTTAAGTCTGTGATTGCCTTATAAAATATGATGAGGGTTGCATCCTCAAAAGTCAATGGACTCTTCCTACATTCACTCCTTCTTTTTCCCTTTCTGCCTTGCCTTTTCAGGGTCAACCCTAAAGGTGCCCTATCAACCATATCAGATCAAATCAAAGCTAAGTACCGTAGCCTATATTATTGTTTTAAATTTATTTATTCTTTTATTTTAGGGTTAACCTCATTCGCCTTTGAATTAGCCATACACTCACCCTATTTATTTATTGGTTTACATTTTCAGGGTTGTTGATCGCCAAAGCTACGAGTTTGGTAACCCTAAACCCTAACTCTAGTATTTTCTGTTTTAATTTTTAATTATATCCCGCTGGTTTCAATTCCCCTCTCCTCCGCTGGTTACAATTTCCCTTCCCCATTATTGTTGTTATATTATTGTGTGGTTAGTAATCTTAGGGAGTGCAAGCCTTAAATCAATATAGATAATTAATTATAAGATAATTTTCTGAATATAATCACGTGATTGTTGCACACACGCACGCTTTTGGGTAACCTCTCTGTTGCCTTGTTGTCTGTTGCCTTGTTGTCTGTTGCCTTGTTGCCTGTTGCCTTGTTGCCTGTTGCCTTGTGTTTTTTGCAGAATAAGCCAAGTCCCTCGAATACGAGGATACCTCAGCCATGTTGCCTCGATAAAAAGGTCATGCGACCCTAAATGATGCTGCCTTCGATACACAATTATGACCTCGACCCTCGGAAGTTGCCTACGGAAAAAGGCTGAGGTATCTTCTGGCTGCCTACGAAAATGGCTTATTCTGATCCTTGCCTTAGGCTACCTGCCCCTCTATGGCATGGGACAGTCTTATGGCAAAGGATGCTTCGATGACCCTTCAACCTCCAAACGAAAGGCTTCCTGCCCTCTTATGGCAAGGATAGACCCTTTCATTCTGAAAGGCTAAAAGAGACCTATCATCTGAGTTTAAGGTAATTGCCCCTAATTGCCTTGCAACGCTCATCTTTAATATTCTTTCTCATAATTTTTCAAAAGGGCAACGCTTATTCACAAGCTAAAGTCCCTATCTCTTTCATATACATTTTCTAAACAAACGAGCAAGCAAAGCAATTAAGAGCCCATGGAAAACCATGGATGCAAAGGGTGCCTTACACCTTCCCTTTGCATAAATTACCCCCCGAACTCAGATTTTCTTCAAAAGGTTTTTTTCTGTTTCTTTTTGCCTTTCCGAATATTGTTTGGATAAAATAAAAGTCGGTGGCGACTCTTGCTTACCGCGACATTTCGATCAATAAAAGTCAGTTCACCGTATTACACAAACTTTCAAGTTCAACTAAGATTTATTGTTCAAAAGTTGAAGGGTTTTAGGTGACACAAAAGCAGGTTTGATCTTGTGTAAGAGCAACAAGCTCTATAACACAGACCCCAAATTTTATGAAACCTCAAATTTTGGAAGGTCCAACTTTTTTTCATTAATATTAATATAAGGGTAATGCTAACATGTAGAGCTATCAAAATGGGCTAGTCAATATGAGCCGGCCCGTCCGGCCCGAAAAATCATAGGGGTTGGGCCTTCAAATTAGAGCTCATATTTTTAAAGGCTTTTTTAGCCCAGCCCTAAAAAATCCGTTGTCCATTAGGGCTAGCCCATATGGGCCATGGATAGCTCATAAGGCCCGCACAACTATAAATTTCAAAAAATTATATTAGTTTTTATATTGTGTTACTCTAAAATAAAATATTGATTTTTCTCACTTCACTAAATTTTGTTTCTATTATATTTAATCTTTCTCTTTTAAATATTATACATTAATATAATCAACATTATTTCATCGTATTCTATTAGTTTCTCCTATATTAAATATTTGAGTATTATTTTCTACAATTTAAACATGTAATGTATTTAAAAACACATTATAGTATTTATATAAGATAATATAGTACTTAAAATGTATTATGTTTAAAATAATATAATTTTTTATTTAATTTATAATAAATATAATAGATTTTTTATTTTAATTTTTTTATTAAAAAAAGTCCGTTTAGGGTCGGGTAGCCCGAAGCCCATCTAGGGCCGGGTTCGGGTAGTAATTTTGAGGTCCATATTACAATAGGGCTTTTTTGGCCCAACCCTGAAAAGTCCAGACCCATCAGGACCGACCCTAAATGGGCCGGGTAGCCTATTTTGACAGCTCTACTAACATGTGCCCAAAGGGAATATGTTAAGAAACCTACAAAAAGAAAGCTTGTATTGAAAAAATAAATTAATTAATTAATTTTAAATATTTAATAAAAGCAGTGCACGATTTCCAAAAAAACATTTCTACATTTAATTCTTAACATGTGTCCTTAGGGCACACATTAGCATTATCCTTGATATAAATAAATAAAATGCTATAATAAAATTCAATAAATAAAAAAATGCTATGATAAAAATTCAATAAAAAGATCATAAGTTAGAGAGTGTTGGAGTAACACCTATAATAGAGAAGATGGTAGAACATAGACTTAGATGGTTTGGGCACGTAGAGAAAAGAATTGTAGATCTTGTGGTAAGAAAAGTATATCAGATGGAGAGAAGTCAAACAATTAGAGTGAGACGAAGACCTAAAAAGATCATAAGATAAGTTATTAAAAATATCTCAAAATTAATGAGTTGGATAAAAGTATCGTCCTAAGAACATTATGGCGCAAGTTAATCCATGAAGTCGACTCCACTTTCTTAATAGGATAGGGTTTGCTTGTTGTTATTGTTGTCACTAATAACTTAAAATTTGAGTTCGTTTGTTGTCTTTTTTTAAATATTTTTTATGATGTTATATAATTTTGTATATAAAAAATTTACAGATAAATTTTTTAAAAAGTTTCAAAAAACCACTTTATTAAAATTTCAAAATTGGATATAACTTTTTTTATATATAAATAGATTTTCATAAAAAAATTATTTTTGAGATATAACTTTTTTGAAAATAATTTACGATTTCGATTATCTTTTGAGCTTCAATAATATATGTTTGTCAAAATTAATCTTTTAATTTAGAAAAAACAAATATAAAGAATTGTAATATTTTTAAAAATCGTTTTTAAAAATACAAAAAAAAAAATCTATTAAAAAAAAATTAAAACTAAAATAAACGTGCCCTTTATCATGGTGTTTAACTATAGTATAATCCCATTCACTAAATCGTTTTTCAACACATAAACATGAATTTTAGACAAGTGATTGTAGTTAATTATCTTTCTAATTGACCACCTCTTGTTTAGTTTCCATGTTTTCGAATCTTTATCAAATTCCATTACAACTTTTATAGAAAATGAAATGATATGAGTTTGATTCAATAAAATAAAAATGCTGTCATAAGTTTGAATGCACTCATGCAATGACTTGGGTTTGAAGCTTGTAATGAAAAATATTTAGTATTCTAGGAGACCAAACAAATAAGTTAGGAAAAAGAAAACCAGTTCATAAAATAACCATAAGAGTGCATATAACTTTCTTGTTAAGGGATTTCCTTACTTACTTAACGTAATAGTTTTTATTGCTCTAGATTGAAGTTTCAAATCCTTCAACCAACTAGAAAACTGCTAATTTCACCTACATGATTAAACTATTGTAGAATCATGAAGGCAAAATGGTCACAAATATTTTGAATCACTTTTATGAAATGTATAATAATGAGAAAATTAAGTGCATGCTTAGAAAAATAGATAATCACGTTCACAATGCAGGTTGCTCAAACTTTCGTTTTTGTTTTCGACACAAAAACTAGTGTAAAATGGGATTCAGGACAAGAGATTGACCACTCATTCTTGCAGCAAAACCAAACATAGCATTGGTAATATATCATTGAACTAAAAATCATCCTTATGAACAAATTCTCTAGTCTATCTTACAAAGCTAATGCTTATATTAAATCACAAGTATAATAAACAATTAGAAACAAAAGACTAAGAAAACTTATCGTAGATTCAACCTATAATTGTGACTATTATGCCTCTTGTTTTTGAAACACGGTCCTGAATAGAACATTATGGCAAAAATTGATCTTCTTAAGTATCCCATATCATAACAACAGCTATAACTCCTATTCCGAACGACACTGCAAGAAACTTCATATAGGGTGTATCAACCTTTGTAGGCTTGTGAGCCACATAACCCTTTGAAAACAGATGATTTATGGAAACATAAATAAACACACCACAAGCTAAGCCCATAGATATAGCGAAAATCCAATCGGCCACGTTACCCTGTGTTGTGGAATCTAATACAATTCCAATGGCGACACCAATTGGACTAGAGATTGCAAAGGCGAAAGCATAGGCTGCACATGATAGTAGAGGCCGATTAGGAACCATTCTAAGGAGCGCAATACCCATTGCAATTGCGGCAAATATCTTGTGCAAACAGATTGTCCATAAAGCTTTCCAAGCGTCTGCTCTTGTCTTGGAAACTCCGATTGCTAATCCCTCGAAAACAGAATGAGCACAAAGGGCAATTATGTATACGTAAATGAATATGTATACGGTATCTTCAATTGAACTAGCAGATGCATGATCGCGATCGTTGGTGCTAGCAGAACCCTGTTACCACAGAAAAATAGAAACTACAGTTCAGTAAGCGATGATAGGGGTATAAAATTTATGACTTTGTTATGAAGACATAAATGTGTAACCTGATATTGTGACTGAGAAGTAACACCATTGCTTTCTTTTTCTGCCCCTGCAATTTGCACCCAAAAAAAGTAGCGTTGTGTTAGATAAGGTGAATCTGATGGATATATTCAAATTCAGATTCATATTTGTGATGTCTATGTCTTGAGATAATAATGACAAACTCGAAATGTGTACTATGCTGTAGTATAATGAAAAGGATTTGATAGAGTCAAACATTTATCTCAGTCATTAGAAGAAGAACTGTCATCTGATGGTTCATATATCGAGTTTCTATTCTAATCAAGATGATTATGATGATTGCGGGAGTTTTCTACAACACAAATTCCAAATTCACATGATAAGACTGCAAATACTAGAATTGGATGAAGACATGAATCTCAGTCGATTGATGAAAGATCGCATGATTCATATTTTGAGTATTGTTTTAAAGAAATTTGAGTTGACAAAGTAAGAATATGAGCCGCCTCATCTTCATAATTCCTTTATCAATTACACTATTAAATTTTGCAAACTTAATTGATTTTTGTTGGAAAATGATTTAACTAATGTTTCCATATCGCGACGTGAACGTGAATACGCGGTTGTTAATCTAGGTCCACAAATATCATGTACAGCACAAGTCTTAGAAAAGTCTAATGTCAAGTCAATCACTGATCCTTCTAACTCACTATATCACCATAAATAATCATAATGACACTCAACTACCAATAACCTTATAACAAATTCCACAAAAACGAAACAACTTAAAGACTAATATAGAAACCCCATAATCACTTCATCCTTGAAACACAAATAACCTATTTAGATCGACTTATTTGAACTTATCTACTAGTAACACTTTAGAGACCGCTTATAATTCAATAACTTAATCCTTTATTCATAATTTAACACTTTAGTAACACTTTAGTCAATAATACAGAATTCTGACTTGTACACAACTTCATAAAAATTAAACTCAATAGTTTATAAAATAAGCACTTATACAAGAGTATATCCTATAATCACTTAATTAAACAAACAGGACCAAATAAAGAAACAATTAAATCTAAAAAGCACTAACCTTGACCTTCAACGTCAGCAGCAGCATGATGAGGCTTCTCCAAAAGCGAAGAAATAACACAATCAGCAAGCATGGTAATCAAATAACCAGCACAAGCCAGCATGAACGCAAAAGGGTATTCCTTATCAGTCAAATCACCAAACGTCTCGTTTGCATCACTCAGAAAATGCATCAAAGCAGTTCCCAAAAACACTCCTCCAGCAAACTGTGTCCCCAGAATCAAAAACGCTTCGTTCCATCTCAATACGTAAGGAGATACACCGGCAATGAAAGTGGCGAAGAAGATCACGATTAAACACCAAACTTTTGCGAGGATTAAGGATTTTGAACGGAGGTTGGGGGGAGCTCCGGCGTCGGAGTCTGCGTCGGCGTCGGCGTCGGAGTCATCATCATGGCCACTGTGTGCGGAAACAGAGAGGAAGAAGAGAAGAAGGAGAAGACATAATAAGAAGAAGGTGCGAATAGTAAAAGACATTGGTAAGAAAAGAACAAAATGTGTTTGGTGTGGTGCGGATATCAAGGAGGGGTTTAAATAGAAAAATAGAAAGAATCTTAATGAATCTAAAGAGTATACAACTCATATAATAAAATTATTGTGGATCGCAAATTATATCTCTACATAATTATCAATTAAAAAATATAAAAAAATGTCATGTAATTTATATGTATTTATAACGAGTATATATTTTTGTTGTAAATTTATTAGAAGAGATGAATTTGAAATTTTCTTATTATTTATTTTTAATTTAAGTAAAATTATTATTTTTATAAATTATTAATTAATTTAATGTTTGGTGAATTGGGGTATGATTTCTAAATGTGTAGTACAAATTAATGGTGAGTTATTGTGACAGAGACAAAATGTACTACATTGGCCTATTGGTGGGTGTGGGTTGGTTGCAACTTGCAAGTTGAAAATTCCAACCTATTTGGAGAGAAAAGGTCTTTGTAGTTTGTTGTACTACAAAATTTGTACAACCCACGTTGATTAGGGATCCTATCCATATCTAGAATTTATTTTGTGTGATGTGTAGTTTTGAAAAGAATAAAAATGTAAAAGTTATCAAAGTGAGAGTCTAATAACTCTAGAAGGCTTGATCAAAAGAACTTTTGTGTCTATGGCAAAAACACCTAATTTGATAAATAAGTCTTTACGGGTTAGGCATAAAATAAAAAAAGTTTATAAAAAAATGAGAGTTCAATTGAACTTTGCATAATATGAGCTGTGTATTCATCAAATCAATAGGGGTATAACTATTTGGACATTGCTTTTTCCACACTTTCTATCTCTTAGAATAGAAGGCTTTCAAAAATTCAAATGTCATTCGATTTTAGAATTTAAAACTTGTTTTTTTTAAGTGTTTGAATTTTAAAATTTGGATATTTCATTTAATTTATAAAACTTCTCCCCTCTCTTTTTTTTTCTTTTCTCAAATTTGAAATTTTTGTATTGTTTTATTTTGTCATCAAATCTTGTTCAAACCATCATGTATTCACTACTAGAAATACTCGAATTTTCTGCGGATTTTAGCTAAATTTCCGCAGGAAACACGTTACCTGCGGATTTTCCTGCGGTTATTTGTCCCCAGCTAAAACCTTCGTGGTAATACATTCGGCAGGAAGTTCCGCAGGTAAATCCGCAGGTACTTTCTATCTCAAATTAAATTATTTTTATTTTATTAAATTTTTAAAACATTATAAATTACATATTAAAATAACCATAATATAAAAATAAAATTATAATTTAAAATGAAATTCAAATTTATAGAACAATAAGTTACTATAAAATAGATTTCAAAGTTAGTAACAAGTACTTACACAGTCACATTTTTAAAAATGGCTAAAAAAACCAACCTATTACTAATCATTTGTCAATCAAGTTAAAAAGAAAAAACAATCCAAATTACAACCAAGTCAAAAAGAAGAAAAAAAGTACAAATCAAAATTGTCGAATTACTATATAAAGAAGAGTTGTAAACTATAGGACTTCTTGTTCGAGTAGGAAGATATCGGTCAAAGGTTGAGTGACTTCATGTTGAGAAGATATATTCTTCTTCTTGGACTTTTTTGGAGGCATAGTTTGAAAGAATTCAAGGGAATGCAAAACCTGAAAAGTTAGAGTGCAACAAATCTTAGTAGGGGACTCATACAAAATATGAAAATCTTTATCTATCGAATAAGTAAACCAGTTATAGTTTCAATTCAACAATCGAATAAGTAAACCAGTCATAGTTTCAATTCAACAAGGAGTGTGGTCCATGAGAAAACATGCAAATCTAACTACTATCAAAACAAAAGAAAAACAGAACCAAGTATTAGGCAAGGATTTTTATAGTCATTAAGTGAATGAGATTTTCAGAACCATGTACTAACATGTTTTTATAGTTTTGACCACTCACTATTAAGATTAAGAAGGGGCTTGGCCCATTTCCTTGGAAAAATATGTCTGTCATGATAAGACAGGAACAAAAAGTATAAATATATAGGGCACTGTAATATACAAGTGGTTTATGTGCAAATAGAAAAGATAATATGAAGAGAAATGTAAAGGTGTTTAGTGCTCTGAATTTCATAGTTTAGTGATTGTTGTGATCTTTGGTTTGAGTTTGTGAAAATGTGAGTTAAGATTTAGGTTTTAATAGAACTTAGTCATTGGGTTTGGGAATTATTCATATACCATGAGCAGTCCAGTTTAGAGAATAGGGGAGCTGCATTTTCTCCACTAGGATAGGATACCAATAGTTGATTTGTAAATCTAAATTTTGATGGTTGATGAAAGCTTATAGTTCAATAACTAACTTATGAAATATAAGTCTACAGTTTTCTTTGAATTTGATTTTAAGAATATTTTATGTACATGTTTCCTAAATATTTATCATTCTTGATTAATATTTTAATTGTTTTCCCATGGAGAATTTCATGTAAGACATAAATCTAGTATAAAAGAAACCTACAAAGTATCATTCAACTAAATAATTGTATACTTGATTAAATACTTACCTTTTAATACTAATAATGAAAAGTTGCTTATAGCTGCTTGGAGAAGCCTACACTAGCATATTAGATCCACCCAAATGGCAGTTGTTTTCATCTGTGCATATGTATCATAACTGTTATAATTTGTACTTCCAAATGAACAAATAAACAACACCGTGAAAGCGCACACACATAAAAAGGAAGTTGAGAAGCTCAAAAACAATAGTAATCATCAATAACCTTCTGATCTATGATCTATCATGCATGATTTATATCAAGTTTCTACTTCCTACCATTTCATTATTAGACAATCCTTGCTATAAGAAAGCTTGCAGCAGCACTGTAACTCTTGGGAAAAATGATTAAAAATAATAATATGTAATTCATTCAGAATATTCATTTAGCATTCAACATGAATCATGCATTCTAACAAGCAAAAGTGTTTTGTTGTACCAGTAGTTTGTTAGGAGAACAACTATAAGCATTGATTTAAAATCAAAAGTAGTTAAAAAAACTTCACAATAAAACTTGAAAACTACTCTATTTTCTAGAGTAACTTCACAACAAAACTCAAGTTAGAATTGAAACTACATGGTATTATACATAAACATTATCACTATACTATGCATCATCATCATTAACCAATCAATCTCTTCAGTTGCTTAACCAAATTTCTCATTTCTCATTTCATTCCAGTAACAAGGAAAAGGTTAAGAAGGAAAGACAAACTTCATATTCTTATTTCATTTCACAACTCTAGTTAAAAACAAGTTCAAAATTAGTACAAACATGTATTGGATCCCTCTGAACAATTGAATTTTTCTGGTACTTGAAAAAAATAAAACATGGGAGAACTGGGTACCTTAATTTCTCTGGTGACGTAGACTCAGCCGAACTTCCCTTTTCCGAGTGGCTTTCCGATCTCAAAGTCGTTGAAGGACCATTCCCGTTGCAGATTTGGATCCATTTCTTGGAAGAAAGGTTCCGATTTTTTTACAGTAATTCAAAGACCAAGGTATTCTAAAAACTGGGTTGTTATTTGAGAATTTAAATTTATTAGAAGCAATGGTGTCTTTGGGCCACGGACAGTCTGCCACCAACTATATTGTTTGTTTCTTTACTTTCCCGCTTTTCCATTAGGAGGAAACCTCCTCAGAGTTGACTTCGTCCATAACACAAATGGAGGTATGTTTGATCTCCACTTTGCGGAACAATGGGAATGAACCCTTCGTGGCCTAGCATCATTAGGTGTCATGACTACTATTGGTTGCTTTCATCTTCCAATCACTTTTGCCAAGTAAGGGTAAATAACTGTCTGAGAGCTTCCTTCAATTTCTTCCATTTTTGTAGTAACTGAATTACTTATCGCGCAGCTGGAACCTCATGGCAAGGCTAAGACATATTTGTTGTATAAATTGTTCCAATTAACCATACTGTCATGCAGGAGCTTACCTTGTAACTTTTATACATTCAATTCCGGCTGTCTGAGCATGAGCTCGCCTTCTATCATACCGATTTTTTGTACGAAGTGGTGAAGTGAGGATCCTTTGAACAACAAGATTAGTTCCAACCAGAGATGAATTAACTGAAACAGAATAGCATAGTTTAGTTACAATATTTTTTACTAAAATTGTTTAATTGAATTAACTGAAACAAAATAGCATAGTTCTCAAATTGATGCAGTTCCCTCGGTGTTCTAATTATGCCAAATCAGCAAAGTATAGTATAGGGCTGGACAAAATTTTGGAAACCGGTCCAATCCGACCTATCCATGAGGTCCGCTGAGCCACGGTTCGGGTTAACCGGTTTATCGGGTTACCGGTTTGGCTGTGTATGGGTTTAAATGGATTAAATTGGTCGGATTCGGATAATAAATTTAGGCCCAAAGAAATCCAAAAACCGACCGACGTAGTAACTTCTTATCTATTATTTTTTGAGGTTTAGTTCTAATAGACTAGATTTAATCTGGATCATTCATTTAACTTGGCCCAAAATAAAAACACCACAAAACAAAACCCTTTTACATTCAGAATTCACTTAATTTCATTCTTTACTAGGGTTTCGTTTCTTCCTCTATACCGCCGCCGTCGTCCTCTCTGCATCTTGTTTGCATCATCAAGCACCACCTTGCCACAAATTCATCCTCTTCATCTTCTCTACATCCTTTTTTTCAAATTAGTCTTCGTTTCAACTCCCAATCGGTACCCCTCTCTCTTTATTTCTATTTTCATCTTCTCTGCAACTTGTTCTATCTGTGTTTCTTCATGTGTTTGTGTTCTCTTCCAAACCCATCAAAGGTGACTACTTTTAGTTGGAAAGGATAGAAGTTGGATCTTGGTTGCACTTGGAGTCCTGAAGATGGATCTTGATAATATCTGAGTTTTTTATATGTATTGCTCTGATTTTTTTTTAAATGTATTGTTCTGAGTTTAGTTATGGATGTATGTAAACTAAAAATTATTGTAGAATTTAATAATTTTGTATTGATGTTCTGTACCATTTCAATTTTGCGTTTGTAAAATATTTTACAAAAAATGTTTTTTGAATTTCTTTAAATGGGCCAATATTTTTGCTAGCCCAGTAAACCGACTAACCCACCCAAACAATCCGTAAAACCGGTTTAACCGAAACCGATAAAAACCGAAATTTTAATGGTCGGAATTGGACCTGGCAAAAGGAACCGCGGTTTGTGTTGGATCTCATATTTGGGCCCGAATCCAACCCAAACCGACCGTTGTCCAGCCCTAGTATAGTATATCCTATGAGCCTTATACAGACCTCTAACTGAAACAGAATAGCATAGGTTAGTTACAATATAATTTTCTGTCTTTTTCAATGCATTAATATAGCACATTACAAGTCACTCATCTCTGTATTTTCAAGTTGTTGAATTCAATGTACTCTTTATTGAACCTACAGATTATGATTTAGGAGACACCCATTGCAACTCAATCCCATAATTCCAAGTTTCAAAAGGATCACAAGGTTTGAATTTCACCAAACATGTATAAGCAGTACAACTTCCAACTCTGAGTCTAATCTTACGAGAATTCATAGCACGAAAATTATAATCGAGTTATATTCAAAATCAACATAAGTAAACTCATTGTGGCATTTCAACAAACACCTTGTTTACAAAAATCACCTAAGTTTATACTCAATCTAACTTAAAATCATCTAATTTCAGAAATGAATAGGATGAGAAAGAAACAATATTACCAATTCAGCAAAACAGGAACAAAACCTGCCATGGATCAATATAAAGTTCAATTTAAAGAAGAGACACCATGTACAAAATCAGGATCATTGAGAGTAAATGTTTATGCACATTGAAACCCTAGCTATGGAAACTGAAACTCTTGTAACATTCATGATTTCAATTGATTTTTAGCTTAAACCATAACTTGATAGCACTGGTATTTCTTATTAACTGTATTAAAGTGTGAAGATGCGGTGATGGGACTCTGAGGAACGAAGTGTATCTAATGTCAAGAGAATACCTGAGTAGAAGTGTGAAGATGAAGAAGACGACAACGCTAGGCTCCGGCGAGGTTGCGGCAACAGAACACCGGCGAAGATGCGATGATGGGACTCCGAGGAACGGGCTACGGCTATGGCGAGGTTGCGGCGAAGACCAATTGATTTTTAGGTTTTTGAATTGTGTTTGGAGTTGAGTAATTTTGTTGAGCAAAGTAACGTTGCAGGAACAATGTTGTTTCAAGAATTACAATATCAGCAGAGTAAACATAATTTGAGTAGTTACAATATGGAAAACTACAATTTAATGAAGTGTCTTAGTGGTAGTTACTTAGTGCAATTAAATACAAACTCTGGGTTCGATTCTTAGCCCAATTTTTTTAAAGTTTCTTAATTTTATTTTTTAAAAACTTTCATACCTATTTTTTTTTATAATTTATTTTTTAAAAACTATCATACTTATTATTAAAATATAAGTTGAAAAATTAAATATATATAAGACAAAAGAGGTCATGCACTGACAGTGTAAAATATTTTTACACTGTCAACCAATCACCACCATGCATTCAATTAAAACATTTTTTTATTTAAAAAAACTTTAATGACATGGCACATTCATCCCTCCCTATTAGATGACAGTGTAAAACTTTTTTACACTGTCAGTGCACTACCTTTAATCTCTATACTAGTAAAGGACCCGTGCGCCCGCACGGGTCACGTAAAGTCGGTATAAATATTAAATAAATATAATATGGTTATGGTTAAAGAATTATATTAAAATATATATTAATTAAGCGAAATAATTTCTTCAACGATGATTATCATATCAATATTAATTTAATTTATCAATTTGTAGTTGTTTTCAATGATGATATTTATGTTGGATAAAAATTAAAATAATATTAGAGATAATTAATTATTATTGTTGATTACAATTTTAACTCTGAAAAAATATTGTTCTTGATAAAAAGTAAAAAAATAAATAAAAATTGAAATAATGTAGTTATTATGTACTATCATTATCAACAATTTTTATGGGCTCCCACCCCTAGTATGTCTACCCGCCTTTTTTTCCGCAGACGCACATTATCAACAATTTTTATAGGCTCCCACCCCTAGTATGTCTACCCGCCTTTTTATGAGCATGATTCAAATTGCAAATTCAAATTATCAAAATAAAAAATTGCAAAAAAAATTATAACATCTATATAAGTCAAGAAACAAAAAATAATGAAATGACGTATTATAATTCAATGCAACACATTTAAATCTCATTATTTAACTTTAAATATATATTTAATTTGATTTACCAAAGAAAATTTTGTACAAAAGATGTATATTATTAATATGAGTTTTTCTAACCTATTCAACGTTGCATAGGATAAGAGACAATTAATACACCACTTTTTTAAATATAAATTACCATATTAATTATTATTTATGTTGATTGGGAGAGAGAAAATATAAAAGATTGTTTTTCAAAAGAAAATAATGTATTAATTGCACTTATCCTATGCAATGTTGCATAGGTTAGAAAAACCCTATTAATATTAATGTTACTTATCACATATATGTCGTTAAATTCTCATATTTGTGTTAGCTACTCATACCGAATCAAAAATACTAATGTAATGAAATAAAAACAGCAAAAATATTTAATTCAAATTGCATATCCAATAACAAAAATAGAACATTTATTAAATAAAAAATAACGTATAATTTTATTTATAATCTTGACAGAAAAAGATTTATATACCAACTCTTACTTTATATTTGATATATTTAATGAAATGAATATAAATTAGAATTAATGTCAAATATTTTTTTTATAGCTATTAAAGAAATGAATATAAATTAGAAGTAATGTCAACTATTTTCAATGGGAAAAATACAATAATGCGTATTAAAAGGTGTTATATGCATTTAATTTTTAATTTTTAATTCTATACAAAATCTTTTTTGTATGTTTATTTACAATTATTTTATATTGATTCCTCTATTTGAATTTGAATTATGTCAAGGTACTATATATTTGTTGATATTGTATGGAAGGTAGAGAGTTATATAAATTTCACTTTTTTATGATTAATTAACCGTAATGATTACTTTTAGATATTGGAATTGATTGAAAAACTTGTAGCATGTAAAAGAAATAATGATTGTTTTTAGATTGAAATAAATAAATTGAAAAATCATATTTAATTTATGAATTAAATCAAATCCTAATCTTTTTTAACTCTCCATTGAACTTCAGTGAATCATATATTTAATTTATTGGAATTTAAGATGGTCCTCCGAACCATGAAGACACTTTATTTTTTGTGAAATTTTTATATGAGAGAATCGTAGTCAAACTCTCCCGTGAAATCTTATCCTTCCTTTTGAAATTTTACGTGAGAAAATTCCAATCCCTATTTTAAACTCTCCCGTGAAATTCATATACCCATTTTTTTTCAATTAAATATATTAAAAGTTTTTTTTAAAGAATTAAATATGAGGATGTACACTACTTATATATAATATTTTAATAAATAGTAAATAAATATATAATAGTTGATATCTTGGTCTTTTGTTTTAAATTTGTGTCTTTCATAAAAAAATTTGTTTATTCATCAATCATAATTTTCTCATGTTTTTTAATAAAAACAAATATATGTATCAACTTTTAGAATAAATGTTAACATCTTATCATAAATAAATACTAACATTTTTTCATGTCAATTTTATTTTTATTTGTATCATGTAATAATAATATATATCATTTTTTATCAGGTATATGATATTTTTGCTTAAAAAATTTATAAAAGAAATCATACTTAATTGATTGAAACAATTTTTATAGAAGCAAATTATTGTTGCCTATAAAATTGACACTCTAAATCAAAAACAAATTTGAGATAATTTACATCGCAAATTATTATACCATATTATATTTTGGTAATGTAAGAATATTCCAATTATTTTAAGATAATTTACATCAAAAATTAAATAAATATTTTTTATCTATTAGTTTGAAATCAAAATTAATCATCAGAAATTCTTATTAGAAGGAGTTAAGTATTTTTTTCTTGTATTAAGTCATAATATTAAATATAATTATTTTCTTTTAATTTATGATATTTTTTTAAGATAAATTTATAAAAAATCATACTTAATTTATTAAATCCATTCCATTTTTATAGGGCCAAAATGATCTTGTGATTTTTGTGTATTCACCTATTGTTATTGTCCATGTAAAATATTCATTTATAAAAAATTATTGTGTTATAGAACTTTGATATGTGATTGTATTTTATTGGTGTACTCAATTGACATGTCTTATGGCTTGTTGCAATATAAGAAAAATGAACTTTAGAATTAAAGAAGTATGTGTAATTTCAATTTACATATTTTTAACATTAATTAAAATATATCATAAATATTAAGGGGTCTTTAAGTTATAAACTAAAACCCGTTTTAATATAGACCTATTCAATAAGATTGAGTGAGATATAAAACTAAATTAAATTATTTTTAATGAAAATTTGTTGTAAAGAATAAAAATCCCTAACAAATGTATAGTAAGTACGTAGTATTACAATTTTTTTATCCTTCATAAACATGAAACTAAATTGGAGCAGCTCCTCCTATAATTTATAGAGAAAAGTTTAGAGGTAACCATCAATTTTACTTTATGATATTGATTGTATATGTATTCTAAGACATTAGCAGGTAAAAAAATAAAGTCATATATCCAGACTAATGTATTCTAAGAGATTAACATCTTGCTTTTGAAGGATTTTGTAGAATTCTAAGAGGGAGATGAATGGAAATCGTTTTTGTACAATTCCAAGGAAGTTTGTGATAAAACATGCTGCAAATTGATATTTTCCAAACGGTAGTAATGATGGTAGTAAAAATATGGTAGAAATGCAAGGTTATTAATAATTAAAATAATTAGGAGGATGTAATTACCTTTATGTCCCTAATTATTATATTTAGGAAAATTATATATGTTACGTAGTCCAAATAAAAGAAATGCAAGAACTAAAACAATCCCGCTCATGTTCCAGTATAAAGTGGAAGTTATGTTTTTTGGTAACTAATTTTTTTAGCCTCCGTGTATTTCGTTTCGTACTATATAGCATCTCTTATATTTATAATATATTAATAATAGATGTAGATTAGCATAAAATTCGTAGTAAAATAAGAGCTAAATCAATTATATATTGTTATAAAAAAATATGGACAATTAATTATATAAATCCATAACATATTAAATTGAAATCATAAATAAAATACAATAACAATTTTAGAAAGTTTGAAAGACAATTATAATTATTGAAAATTTTCTAAACTAATCACCCTTGCAATATTGAGAACAATTGGGAATATTGAAAACTTCCTAAATTAATCTTCAATTTCTTTACCTGAAAATGGAAAAACTCCATATATTAAAAGTAGATTAGCGCAGCAAATTGGTCGTAAAATAAGAGATAAATCAATTATTTATGGTTACGGAAAATAACATTAATCATATAAATCTATAAAATATTGAATTGAAATCATAAATAAAAATACAATAACAGAAAATCTGAAAGACATTTAGGACTATTGAAAACTTCATAAATTATCAGAAAATATAAAAGTACAAAGATTTTAGCAGAAAATTCACAATAAAATAAGAGATAAATCAATTATATATGGTTATGAAAAATATTAATCATTAATGATATAATCCATAAAATATTGAATTCAAATCATAAATAAAAATACAATAACAGTCTTAGAAGTTTGAAAGACATTTAAAACTATCGAAAACGTAAATTAATCAACCTTGCAAAAAAAATTAAATACTCAGAACAATTGGGACTATTGAAAACTCCCTAAAAAAAACTTAATACATTTGATACTTTGAAACGATTATAATCTAGATTTGGATAACTATAATTCCCTTAAATACATATAATCAGTTTTGAAATATAAAGAATTTAATACCTTTGAATCCATTATAATATTACGACCATATTTGAATAAAATCTAAATTTTTTGAATACATAATCCTATTTAGAATATAGAAAATCTAATATCTTTTAATTCATTATAAAATTCTAATCATATTTAAAATATTAAAAACTTAATACTTTAAATCCATTGTAACATTCCATATATGAAAAATCCCAACAAATTTTCAAGACATTTTCCTGCCATAGCAAACAAATTGGAGATAAACAGTAGAAATTGTAAATTAAAAAGAAACACTAACTATGGATATGAAGGACTGAAAACTAAAAGGTCAGTTAAAAACAAACTTGAAGAATTAAAAATTAAATAGGAGTTGCACAACTAAGCATTAATACTTATGTGTTGCAAATCAGAAAAGAAATTAGGGGAAATTAAAAAACATAAATTGGAAGATAATAAAAAATTTGAGGAAACGGAACACTAATTGAAAATGATGAGAAAAAATAGTATTAGAAGAATCAATATCATAAAAAGGACTATTTTACTAACAAAATTTATTGAAAAAAATAGAAAATTCATGAACAAAACCATTGATATTTTCATACAATCAAATTTTATAGTCATTTTCCATTGATATTTTCATACAATCAAACCCCACTGAGTTGCAAATAGGAAACTTTCACATAGTGCAGGGAGCCTCTGTTTAGCAAGACTAAGAAACCTAACCTCCTTTATCTCAAACTCTGCAATAAATATGTAAAAAAAATAGATGGTTTAGAATCTCATAACTATGTTGACAAATTATTAAATGAATTAAAAAAAGGAATGTACAAACCTTGAAGATGATAATGGAGATTTGAAGGTCTTGTAATTATCCTTCTTACTCCTTGCAGGAAAAAAAAACTATATCAAATGTTATATTAACAAACAATGAATGAATCAAATGTTCCCAATTCTATAGACTAATTTTACAACTCAATAGAAAATGACAAACCCTAAAATAAAAAGTTAGAATAAATCTAAAATTGAAAATCAAAACTCACTATTTTTCGGACTCCCTTTGTAACCGTGTTTAGGAGCTTTTGGAGCTCATCATCGCCTTCAATGTCTCTCTCTGAAAGTTCTCCTTTGATTAAGCCTCTGCTTGATATAAGGGTGAAGAAGGTTAAATAGATAAGGTTGTTGTTCATTATTTAGGATTTCGTACGAAAATGAAAAAGGGATTTAGAATCCAACCTTTGATGCCTGCCGATTGCTGATGAAAACAGAGGAGAAAAAATGAAAATGGAGGAATTAGGGTTTGGGAGAGAACTGAGAGAAATAAGAAATAGTAGAAGACAAACCAATGGCAATGATGCAGTGAGGAAGAGAGAAGATTGAAAGTTTTGAAAGCAAAACAAAATGATTACAAAGAGGAGAAGCGTGAAAGTGGTTTTGCTGTATTCCAAGAAAGATTGCACAATTCCAAATAAAGTTTTTCACGTTAATAATGATGGTAAAAGATAAAAGGGATAATGAAAGGTTACAAAATGATTAAAAAAATTATTTATTAATTAAAATATTAAGGGAAATGCAATTACATCTATGTCCCCGTTTATCACCCTCAAAATGGTGATTAAAGGGATAATTATAGGATTTCATATGTATTCTACTTTATTATATTAAAAGTAGATAATTCAAAATTTGCATACCATTTTTTATTTTAATAAAAGTTAAGATTAAAATTTGTTCTAAAAAAAAAGTTAAGATTAAAATTAAAAATGAAAATTAATTAAAACATATTATAAAAATAATTAATAACATAGAAAAAATTAAGATTAAAAATTAAAATTAAACTAAATAAAAAATACCATAAATATAATTAATAAAATAGAAAAAATAATGATTAACTTTTTTTATAAATTTAAATATTGAAATATGTCAAATCCGCAAGTAATTCCGCAGGAAAATTTCCTGCGGAATTACCTGCGAATACTGTATTACATTTGGTTTTAATAAAAGTTGATATTCGCAGGAAGTTCCGCAGGAAATTTGTCTGTGAAATTACCTGCGGATTTTATATTTTTGTGAGATATTTTGTTTAAAATATATATTCCGCAGTAAAATCCGTAGGTATTCCTGCGGAATTTGCTGCCATTGTTGGATCCGCAGGAAATTTATCTTTTTTAATAAAGTCCCAGAAAATTCCCCAGGAAATTCCGCAGGTAATACGAGTATTTATTCAACTATTTAGCAACATGTTAGTATACATTTTGCTTGATTCTCTGATTTATTACATGCATATTTTTTTAGGTTGTCGTTGTCGTTCAAGTTATAGAATTTGAGAATGCACCCTACTGCATGACTTCAAATTTTTTATAAACCAACTTTATTACACATCCCTTTATATCACCTAAAATGATGTTTAAGTTGTCTTCCCCTTTGGTAAATTTATCAAGTGAGTTATGCAAAATCTCTGATTTGTTTTCTAAAACATCGTATTTTGCACACTCAATAGATTTATCAAAAGATTTAGAAGAAGAAGGAGTACATGGAGAGTTATGAATTAAAAGTGTTTGTTTTTTCTCTAAGTCAAATTATTTCCTTTAAAAAAATTATTTTCTTTTTCAATAGAGGTTATAGTTGCTTCAAAAATAGCTTGGAATAGCTTAATTTGCTTAACTCACCATTTAACTTTTACTTGTGAGATATAGTTTGGAATAAGTAAGTCAAAGAGTTAGATCATTTATCTTCTTATTGATTTTCTATAAGACATATGTTGGATTTTTTTTCTTCAAATTCATCGGAGGATTCCATATTATTATCACCTCATGATATGTATGCCTTCTCAATGTCATTTTTTTCTTAATATAAGCCTCTGGCTCTCTCAATACTAAAACAATGTATTAAATAAAATTGTTTTTGGGAAGAGAGAGTAAGGAGTAGTGTGTCAAATAAGACAAAGTTGTGCTTTGTAAGTAAGCACGAGACTTCATTATATAGGGGGAAAATTTGGTTCAAAAAGGAAACATTTCATGGCCTCTGTTTGCTCTTTAACCAATTAGCCTGTGACGCTAATTGATTTGACCTTGAAAAAAAAATTATTCCAGGAGCGCATTCTAATAGATTAATATGGTCTCTAATCGATTAGGAGGCAATCTTCCTCGTTAATCGATTTGATGCAAGCTCCAATCAATTAGACAACGAGCTTTGCTTTACTAATTAGTTAGAACATATATTTAATAGATTATGTAAAGGAAATAAGCCATTTTCAAGAGATTTTAAAATAGATGGAGATTTGAAAATAATTGTGTGTGTGTGTGTATGTGCATTGCCTTAATAACCCAAGAAATACTTGTTGGGACATACGAGCTTTCACATCTTTAATTTCTTTTGATGTTGATCTTTGAATTTGACTTGACTTATTTTTGCTCTTAACATTGGAATTTGACTAATTTTTCTTTTTGAAGACTTCTATCTTTTATAATGATGATGTTAATGATGAATTTAACTTTGCTATTTTGTCATCATTAAGATCATAGAAAACTTTATAGCCTATACAACAAATAGAATCATACTTATCCTTAGTCCATACAAACAAAGTATCTTCAATCTCTATTCTAGCTAATATAAAAGAAGACTTTGAAATTTAGTCAGATATTAAATACTTTTTGTATAAGAGTTCTATTTATAGAAATACTTGTGTGGGCTGAAAGCTAAACAAGTACACTTAAGCATATCCTACCTTAATATGTAGCATATTTAACTTAACAACATCGTACCTTAAGGTGTTATGCATTCCACTTAAGTACATTGTACCTTAAGGTGTTATGTATTTCACTTAAGCATATTGTATCTTTCGGTGTACCTCGTTTCTCAAATTAACACCGGTGCATATCAATATCACACAATTGAATAAGCTTCACTTATTTATTTTATTTGTCATTAATTTGTCCTTATCTGTATGACACTATAAGTTCTTGTAATGTAGACAATTATATTAAATCATTTTTTATATAATAAACAGTAAGCGATATCTAGCAATATATAATTCCTATCCAAGTCACAAAAATGTCAAGTGATTTGAAGAAACTTTTTGTGAAAATGTTTATGTGTACAATTACCCTTTTTCCATCATATCTATTTGAACACAAGATATAGACTGTGTCACACTTGTCTGGTTCATTATTAGGCCCTTAGACATTATGCAGGATAAACAAATTCCAGCCATGTCTCACTCATGTCTCTTAATATGATTAGTGAAGTATCCATCAATCATTTATATGGTCTTCTTGTTACAAACAACATTTAAACGATAATAATGTACTCAACTCCACATCTAGGGTCTATAATGGCTTAATATCTGTTAGGAATATCATAAGTCCCACATTGGTTAGAAATAGAGCATAAAAATAGTTTATATAGAGTGACAATCCTCACCTTACCAACGTGTTTTGTAAGGATGAGTTAGGTCAAACTCTAATATGGTATCAAGAGCATGGTTTAAGATCTGATGGGCCACCTACTATCAGGTTTCCGTTATTGGTCCACCCACCATTTATTTCCATGCTCCAATTGTCTTGTTCAGGGCATGAGGGGGTGTGTTAAGAATCCTACATCGGATAATATATGTCCTGAACATGTGCTTATAAGTGGGGGCGATCCCCACCCTTCTAGCCAATTTTGTAAGGTTGAGTTAGACCCAACCTCATTTCTTAACATGATATCAGAGCCTATCGATCGGACCATGGACCGCCCACCATTAATATCCATGCACCAAGCCCAAAAGAGTGTTGGGCGTGAGGGGGTGTGTTAGGAATATCATAAGTCCCACATTGGTTAGACATAGAGCATGAAAATAGTTTATATAGAGAGTGGCAATCCTCACCTTACCAACCAGTTTTGTGAGGATGAGTTAGGTCAAACTCTAATAATATCGAAGGATGATATACACCACTATCACCGTGAGAATAACATTATGACACTTCCATAACATTCTACGTAGTATTCTCACTGCGATTCAATTATATAAAAATATTACTCATAATTTTAATATCTATATGAAGACTTGATAAATATTTATCTATGATCTGTGAGATATGATCATTAGTATATCCACATAATAATGTCAATTATTTAATGTCATCTCACTTCACAATAAAGTTTGATTACGTATACTTAAGAATAATGTCGTTATGTTTAATGAAGTCTCACGTTTAAGTTTTACTTAATGTTTCATCAAACAAACTATCTATTCTAGAGATTTTAATTAATTACTTTGATAAACAAACATAATAAAAAAATTATTATTATTATTAATATATAATTTGATACAAGTATAAGATCTAATAAAATTATTAACCTATAGGACTTACACAAACAACATGTACCTTCATAAGTAATTTGAAGAAAGTCTCACATTTTATTTGCAAAATTACAATGTAAAACACAATAAAAAAAACTCATACATACCTCGGGTGGTAATAGGCTGGGTCGAGTTAGTCTTTGTCAAGCGTGAGTTTGACCTGCTAAAAATTTCAAAGCCTAAGTCTGATATGTGGTTTATCATAAGCTTGTTTTTAGGTCTGAACTTGACATTTTCGAAGGCTTGAGTGACCTATTATCCTACATAAAAGTCCATTTATTTGAACATTTACAAATAAGTAGTTCAACTAATGTTAAAATAAACTAACAATTTAAAAGATCAACGAGACAAAATACTTATTTGCATTAACTTATTCAAGTTTACCTATTAACATAAGGTTTGTGATATTATTTATTTGAGAGAACTTATGAAAATAACTTATAATATTGTTCATAAGGTTTTTTCAGCTTATTTTCACAAATTCTTCTAAACAACAAAACTTTATTTTTGTATTTTCATTCAAAATATAAAAACCATATAATAATATTAATAAAATTATTCATATTTATTTAAATAGGTCAATTGATAGGTTTAAAAGGTTTTTAAAAAAGTCTAATCTAACTTGTACCTATGTAGATTAAGTCGCAGGGCGGTAGGCCTATGTTTTGGTCTGATTTATTTCCACCCTAATACAAACAAATGATAATTTAATTTTTTTTAAAGAATTTAATTAAAATATTACAATAGTGATTATAAATAATTCTTTTTTTAAAAATCAAATATATATTTAATTAAAACATTTCTTCTACACTTCCTTCCATTAAAATTACAATCCTCTCATTTCTATTAAATCAAACAAAATGAGATCTCATAAAAACAAATCTCATTTGATTATCGATTATCGATTATCGAATATATAGTTTATATAGAGTTTATGACGGGGTCTGTGATCATTACTATTATGGTTTTAACCATGATAAACTAATTAATCAATAACAAGAACTAAAATTTAGAATGTTAATGATATTGTACTAGGTTGTTTTCGAAGCATATTTGTTTATTTTTAAAGTATATTAGTCTCAATTATTTGAAAATAACTTATACTACATGATATTTATATGTAATGTTTTTCTTTCATAAACTTGATATTTGATTGAATTAATAAATTAGTTAATGAACACCATATGTGAATTGACATTTTGATGTTATTTTCTTGCGTCTATTTGCCGTTTCGTCACAATCGTCTATTCTTTTTCTTAACCACACAGAGAAAAAAATATGAAATTTTTTGTCTGGCTTGTTTAATAGCTTTCAACTTATGTATGTATAGCTCCAGCAAGAAAATGAAAGGCGAAGATAATGTGTACAGCTAGAGACAGGAGAATATTCAACCATACCCTGTCTTCTCTCTCATATTGTGTTCGTTTGGAAATGTCTAATTATGAATTTAATTTGTATAAATACACAGTTTAAAACTATTCCACATTGCGTTATATAAATATCTTTTGAGATGTTTTATAAATTTTTAACAAAATTGCATTATGATTTAATTTATGTAAATATTTTATTCATTCTTATTAGACCTTTAATGTATGGTTATTGATCTGGAGGGTGATCAGAACTAGAAAGTGGGCCAAAGGCGTTTACACGATGTTAATAGAGAGAAGGAAGTGGTCTACCTGCAAGACACTCCGACGAGCAAGTAAGTAGGAGCACAAATACATTTTAGTGTTTCAAGGATTTGAAATTGTGTTACCTGACCCTCTCGAATAAGAGGATTTTTTATATTGTCTTTCATCGCTTGGTCATTGGTCCATGTTTTGGACTGAATCGCGAATCTAGGCCCAAAACGCCTAACTGCCAGAATTCTAGGAGTATGTTTAGGAATTTTGAAAGGCTGCCTGAAACTAGTCGTTGATCGGGCAGAGAGATATCTCTGGTCGACAGAGATGTCCAACGAGCAAGGGTCGTTCATCATCGACCAAAGAGTTGAGTGGTTGCCTTGGTGCAGGGACAAGCAAAGACGAGTGTAGCAGTGAAGTGCTGTTCTTGGACCATATAGATTAATCTCAAACTTTATAGGTATCATCTATATGATATTATGTTTCAATCCAACGATAGATTTTAAAAAAAATTATTCGAAATATTTTTAGTAAGTGTTGAACACTTACTCCAAATCTTAACCATTGATTTTCATTAATCTAATGGTTTTAATTGATCATTTAATCTAATTATTTTTAGAAATATTTTTCTACATAAAACTTTAATTAAAACTGTTGGATTATATATATATATATATATATATATATATATATATATATATATATATATATATATATATATATATATATATATATATATTCTTACTCCTCATCATGACCATTGATTCTTTTCAATCTAATGGTTAAAATTAATAAGTAATTAAATCCTATATATATATATATAGGAGGGATATTCTTACTCCAAGAGTAAGTTATCAAGACTTACTCCTCACCATGACCATTGATTCTTTTCAATCTAATGGTTAAAGTTAATGAGTATTATTTTTCTCTCTCCACATTTAATTACTTATTAATTTTAACCATTAGATTGAAAAGAATCAATGGTCATGATGAGGAGTAAGTCTTGATAACTTACTCTTGGAGTAAGAATATCCCTCCACATTTAATTACTTATTAATTTTAACCATTAGATTGAAAATAATCAATGGTCATGATGAGGAGTAAATCTTGATAACTTACTCTTGGAGTAAAAATATTCCTCCTCATATATATATATATATATATATATATATATATATATATATATATATATATATATATATATATATATATATATATATATATATATATATAAGGAGGGTTATATTTACTCTAAGAGTAAGTTCTTAACACTTACTCTACATCTTAACCATTAATTCTTTTCAATCTAATGGTTAAAATTAATGAGTAATTAAATATAGAGAGAGAAAACTAACACTCATTAATTTTAACCATTAGATTGAGAAGAATTAATGGTCAAGATGGAGAGTAAGTGTTGATAACTTACTTTTTAACCATTAGATTGAAAAAGAATAAATGGTCTAGATGTGGAGTAAGTTATAATAACTTACTCTTGGAGTAAATATATCTCTCCTCGTATATATATATATATATATATATATATATATATATATATATATATATATATATATATATATATATATATATATATATATATATATATATATATAAGAGGAGGAGGAATTAAATTACATCCGAAGAGTTACACCGCGAGTTATACCCGCTCATAACTTTATTTCGAATAAATATTTTTTAAAATATATCGTTGGATTGAAACATAATATCATATAGATCATAATGGCACGCAAGTGCACTCAATTACTATTGAGACATCACCACCCTCACCTTAGAGGCCTATGGTCACATGGAGAATTTTCACAATAAAATGTTTCAGTTACAAGACAAGCATTAAACGAAAGTGTTCCCAAGAACACATACTTACTATTAACACCCCAACAATATCTGCGCCCAAAGGTCTTGAAATAATGAGGGAGATCATTCTAGAGGTTGATCTTCGCTTCTACAACAATCCTAGCTCTGTACCTATTAGGAAGGACTTAGAGGGAAATTATCCTGGGTCAGCCAAATGTCCCAATAAGACCCACTTTATTCGAAGAGTCCAAACAAGAATACTCTTACTTAGGACTGAAGAACTGGAAGACCATCACTACCATGCCATGCACTAGAGCCAAACAACGTGCTCATCTCAACCCTTAGTGTTAATCTAACGGTTTCCCGCTTTCTACGCCGCGCCTAACGAGAGAGGTTTTAATTGTCACCCATATATAAGTGTGACTATGCACCACACCGAGGTACGATTACATCCCTTCTTGCAAGTTATACCTCTTCAACCTCACTAACTTAGGCGTCAGAGCGCTAACTTTGAAGGTACACCCTTTTCTCCGCCTACTAGAGACTTTTACCGCCGTAGTGATAAGCTATTTCGGAGAGCGTAACCAACATATAATTAATTTCCTGTTCCACACCGAAATAATATTATTTCATAAGAATGAAACCCTATGATTGATACCTTTGATTATAGAAATCCATGTAATATGTCCAAAAAAATGTGTTAAATCACCTTTTATGCATTAGTGTATCCTCTTATATGGAGCAAAGGAAACATAAAATCAATGTGAAATGGAAACCTCATGCCATTCATTTCAAGCTCAAGGGTCAAACTTCCATAGTACATGGATTTTAAGTATTTTTTTAATCTCAATAAGGACGAGTCCTACTCAGCTTTTCAAGCTCCAAGAAAAGTTCTGTTATTCATTTTTCTTGTAACATTGGTCGATCAACCTCTATTTCGAAAAGGTTGTGAGGCCTTGTTCGTGTCTTAAGAATGGAGGGTAGTTTGAATTTCTATTCTTTACTTGTCAGGATGGATCCCATTGTTGTCGTTAATATAATCATCTATTTGGAGACTCGTAACTTTTATTTGATTCTCCTTCTTTTTGAAGGTTTCTTTCTCATTAATCAAACAAATTGATAGTGTGAGATCAAATATATTTACTGAAAAATTATCAATATAAAAATCGTCTCGCACATTTCGGTCACAATGATGAGTTTGATTTGATGGTGTTTACAACTTCTCATCCTTCTTTAATTTTATTGTTGTTTCGTGATTGTAGATGAATCTTTTTCCCTCGTGTTTTAGTATTTTATTTTCAATAAAAATTAAAGAAAAAAATTGATACAGTCAATAGTAAACAAAATTTATGTTTGGACCATTTTACAAGGTCTATATAAGGGGACCATGAAATAAATTTTATTAATAGTAAATGAAACAAAGTACACACAAAATAAAAACAAAAAAAAATTAATTGTAAAATAAATTTAAGAGGTCTATATTTAAAAATTTGGGACCATGATGATATTGACATTAATAATGTCTTTATATGACACTGAGAATTTCGTTAATGTCGAACAAAAGAAACTAGAATAAGAGAAACTTTAAAAGATGGTTATGGTGAATAGTAAACTAGACATAGAAGACCATATTTTTAAGAGGTCTATATAGCAGGGGATCATTAATTATATATTTATGATTCTACTATACCTTAGGAGAGATCTACTCTACCACTAAATGTATTTTCATGTTTTAACTCACAAATTAATTTATATTAATTTTTTTTATTATTTCTCAATTATTAGCAATACTTAATATATTTTGATAATAAACTTCAACTAACATTCACACTCACTAAAACCATATTTAAATGTTATTCAAAACCATTTTATATAAATTAAAATTAATTTATAATAACATCTAAAATAAAATTAATACATTTAAATAATTTACAAAACACATTCAAATATATTCAAATACTATTAAAACGTGTTTGAACTCAAACAATATACTTTAAATGTGATTTTTTATATCATCCAAACATAAAATACCAGTTAACATATAATATACGTTTACAAATTAATATATTTACAAATTAAAAGATAATTTTAAATTATTATTTAATATGTTTGAATAATATCTAAATGTGATGTTAGTGGGTCTGAATTTTATTTACAAATTTATCATTAAAATGTATTATTGTATTTAATAAGAATGAGTTTGAAATATATTTAAATGTAATTTTAGTAGGTGTAAATTATTTAAATGTATGAGTTTAATTAAGATCAAATGACACTAAATTGTTAAAGTTTAATTTGACACTAAATCTCAACCGTTAAAAGAATTGATCAAACGGTGATACTGAATAAAATAAAATAATAAAAAAATATATTTAGCCTATTTTTCTCTTAAAAAATAAGCTATTTATATAATTGTTTGATCCAATACTATTAACGGTAGAGATTTGGTGTCAAACTAAACTTTGACACCTTAGTATCATTTGATTCTATCCCTATATATATATATATATATATATATATATATATATATATATATATATATATATATATATATATATATATATATATATATATATATATATATATATATATATATAAAGAGTAATCTTATTTGATAGTAAGAGGAAGAGATAACAATCATTTGATTAAAATAAACGGTTAAGATTTAATATATCACTTTGATGACTTATGTGGAAAGAGTAAATATTCTCAAACTTGCAGTTGAGAAAAAAAAAATGTCACATGAGTAATTCAAGGAAAGTATTAAACCTCAACCGTTTATTTTAATCAAACAGTTGTCATTTCTTCGTATCACTCTCATATAAGGTTACCTTTTATCATTAGATACACTCCATATATATATATATATATATATATATATATATATATATATATATATATATATATATATATATATATATATATATATATATATGGAGACGACTCAAGTGAGAACACTTGGTTATTATGAGAAATGAGAACAATGAATCATGACCATTAAATTTTGATTTTGTTGATTTTAATGGACTGGATTGGTTTCTCTTTCTATGATCCTTAGTATTTATTTTAAATCAACTAAATATACTAAATATGAACTACTTTTTTATCTTAGACATAAATTTTAGCGGTAAAAATAAAATCAAATGTAAAATATTTAAAAACATTATTTAATTCTAGTTAATATTTTATATATTAATAATATTCGGTTATGGTTATTTAATGTATTATGGGTTTTGAGCTTTCCTCAAATCTTCGTGTAAATTTTGCAAAGAGTAGTCTTAGAATAATGTGGATCCTGTATTTTTGGACTTATTTTGGGACTTATAAGTAAGAGTCTCTTCCCTTAAAGTATTTAGAGTTATCGATGAGGCTTATAACCCCCGCAGTATGTCTTCGTTGAAACTTTTAGTTAGTCTGGTTTCTAGTCTGTTAAGTTTGTTTAGACATCAATATGTTAACCTAGAGGAGTGGGTTGTTTTCCTTAACTTCGTCCTTAATGTTATTCCTAATTTCTTCCTTATATTTTTAAAGATGTGTGCCAACGTTTGGAAGATAATTGTTAAGATCCAAAGACAATACTTTTAGAAAGGGGTTAAAGGTGATCCAAAGATTGTTTGGGTCAAGTGGGCCAATGTTTAGAAACCCAAACACTTGGGTGATTTGGGAATTCAGGACCACTACTGTGTCAATCTGGCCCTTATTGTCAATTGGTGAAGGAGACTCATTTTGGGTGTTTTTAGTCTCTGGTGTGATATCTTTTCTTCACCTGTAGGAGGTAGATCGGTTGGGTTTCATTCTAACTCTTCCTAATGGAAATAAGTGTTTCTATTGGATTCAAAAGCAGATGATATTTCTGATTGGTTTGTGCCCCATCTTAATAAGAAAGTAGGACGAGACTCCAAACTTCTTTCTAGAATGATTTGTGGGTTGTACCTCCCCATATATTAGCTTCTCTAGGTCTTTTAGCATCCCTTATAAGCGAGATTTGGAAAATAGGTCAGGTTGAGGTGTTTGTAGATGGATATTTGACTTGGGATTTGAAGTGGAAGAAATCCATTTTTGTTGATCGATAGAAAATGTTCTCGAATATATTATTAGACATCCAAGATGTAACCATTTTTTCGAAGTCTAATAGATGGTGGTGTGGTCACTTAGAAGATGTTTTTTTCTCTATCACCTCAACGTATTATGTTCTTTGTGAGAACGACAAATTTCATTCATAAAAAAAAATCTAGAGAATATGGTTCTTCCTCTCGTATGGGACAATTGGACCTCCTTCAAATGCAAATTTCATTTTGCCAAAAACTGATATAATTTTTAAATAAAGAAAAACAATAAAATAAGGTGATAAAATGAATTTAAATAGTTAATGGAATAAAAGTTAGATTTTTTTTATTTGATACTGGAAAAAATGATAGATTGTACTAAATACTTAAAGACAAGTACTATAATTTAGAAAATTAACCTTACTTTTGATTTCAAAATTTTCTTCAATAATTTAATAGATTTTATATACTAGATTGTTAAATTAAAAATTAATCAGAAAAAGAAATGAAAAGGATTTAAGTAGTTAATAGAAGAAAGTTTATTTTTTGTATTAATTAGTAGGAAATTAACCTTAATTTTTTTCCAAAATTTTCTTTAAAATAATTTTACAACTTTAATATATAAAACAATAATAATATTATAACAACAATAATTTTCATTCAGTTGAAAAAACAATAATAATATCAATAACTACTTATGAAATATATAAATAAAAAATGAAAATAATAACAATAATAATAATAATAATAATAATAATAATAATAATAATAATAATAATAATAATAATAATAATAATAATAATAATAATAATAATAATAATAATAATAATAATAATAATAATAATAATAATAATAATAATAATAATAATAATAATATAATAATAATAATAATAATAATAATAATAATAATAATAATAATAATAATAATAATAATAATAATAATAATAATAATAATAATAATAATAATAATAATAATATTGGGAAAATACTTTAGTCCGAATGGGCTGTATATACACTCACACAATCGACAAACTTTTGTATAAATTGAAGAGAGATGAATTTGTTGAGCTTATATCAAAAGGCGTTTGAAATGGAAATGCAATGGATTTTCATTTCTACTACAACTTTGTTTTCATGCTACATTTTTGTAACCAAAATTGTGAGGAAGTTGAATGGATGGTATTATCATATCAAACTAAGAAACAAAGATTACCCTTTGCCTCCTGGTGACATGGGATGGCCACTTATTGGAAATCTCTTAACATTCATTCAAGATTTCTCATATGGCCAACCTGATTCTTTCATTACCAATCTTAAACTCAAGTCTCTTTCATTTCTCATTTTTGTTTATTTCTTTCTTCAATTATATATATGTGATTTACTACTAACTTTTCTTTTTAATTTGTTTCCTAGATATGGAGGTAATGGTATCTATAAAAATCACTTATACGGAAATCCTAGTATCATCATATGTGAGCCTAAGATGTGTAAGCAAGTTCTTACGGATGATGTAAATTTTAGGCCTGGTTATCCAAAATCCGTCAAAGAGTTGGCGCAATGTAGACCTATGACTGATGTCTCTAGTGCCGAACATAAGCATTTACGACGCCGAATTATTGCACCCATTGTTGGTCACAAGGCACTAGAAATGTTCATAGAACGTATCGAGGACATTGTGGTAACTTCCTTAGAAGAATTGTCTAGCATGAAGGACCCTATTGAGTTGTTGAAAGAGATGAAGATGGTTTCCTTTAAAGTTATAATCTACATTTTCATGGGATCTTCTAATCATAATGTTGTTGAAAATATTGGAAGTTCATTTACAGTTTTGTTTAATGGATTGTTCTCTCTCCCCATCAATGCTCCTGGTTTTGCTTTCAACAAAGCACTTAAGGTTATAAGCTTTCGTTACATAGCAATTTTTAGTTAATTTCATGGCTTTAAATAGCTGTCATCAACCGCAATAGTGACCACAGTTTTGCTTATGCAATAGTTTGAGCAACAATATGAAATCACAATTGTGGTGTAATTTAAAATCATGGGTGTGATTGTATTAAGAATCGCATCAAATAGTTTCAAAAATGTTTGTTCAATTTTTTTCACTAAAAGTTAAAATTTCATGATCGATCAAATCTTGCTTTTTTTCATATGCAATGAAAAACATTACTATAAAAGTCTTTAAAAATGTATTTTAAGTAGGGGTGGCAAAACGGACCCGGCTACAAAAAAAAAAACCCGTTTTGTCTGTACTTTTTTACGGGGCGGAACAATATTTTAAGTCCGCTCTCTTTAATGTGTCCGTTCCGTTTTTTTTTTTTGTGTTTGTGGGTTTTTGTATGCATGAGCTTTTTCATACAATTTTTAAGTCTAAAAATTCAATGTTCACGGACTTTCCTCGCTCCGCCCTCACTTATTTTGCAGAGCGGAGCAAAATTTTAGACTGTACTCTCAAATATGCCCGTCCACCCTGTTTTTTCGTGGGCTTTTGTGGGACGAGCCTAAACAGGGCGGATATGCGTGTTTGACACCCCTAATTTCAAATATATCTCAACCAGTATTCACGCCGCAACTACTATAATGTTCGTCGCACCAATCACAATAACTATAACCACAACACTAGAAACCACAATCACATCAGCGATCACAATTGTAATACAATTGCAATTTAAACCGTAGTTAATAAATTTTGGTAAGAATTAGTTATTTTACATGTTTGCATGTTGTTATTATTGTAGGCACGCAAGAAGATAGCCAAAATACTTAAACCTATTGTCGATGAAAAGAGGTTGACGATACAAAGTTGTCAACATGTGGGAGAAAAAAAAGATCTTATAGATATTTTATTAGAAGTCAAAGATGAGAATGGTAGCAATTTGGAGGATGAGGATATTAGTGACTTATTGATGGGGCTATTATTTGCTGGACATGAAAGTACAGCAACTGCACTAATGTGGGCAATTATTTACCTTACAAAGTATCCGGATATTCTGAAAAAAGCCAAGGTAAATCTAGTTAAATTTTGATCAATAGAGAATCTTTTACTCATAATTTTATGAAAATGAATTCATTAATTTTCGAAAAAGACATTCACTTAAAACTAAAAGTCTAATAGTTGTGTTGAAATATACTTTTACTCAATATTATTTCTTAATTTGTACAAAATAACTTCAGAGATACATATATAGGAAAGAAAAAACAATGTTATCTATTCACGTAAATGTTGAGGATCAACAAATAATATATCTATACTTTATCTTTTATATACATTGTAGGAAGAGCAGGAAGAAATCTTGATGGCACGACCGATATCTCAAAAGCGATTGAGTCTTAATGAAATCAAGAAAATGGTTTATCTTTCTCAAGTAAGTATGTTATTAATTATCATTAATTATATTACAAAAGAATCCAAATACAAGCCATCAAAATCACGTGTTACTTTTCTCTAAACACTTTAACACGATTTGAAAATGTCAAACCTACCCAACAATATATTTTAAATATCATTTCCAAAATTTAATATATTGATACTTTTCACATAGTAATCCACACCCTCCAATTCAAAAATGGGATGCAAGTACGATACTCCATGATGCAAAAGATTATAGTTCAAGAAAAGTCTATTAATCAATCCTTAGATATCATAAATTAAGAATAAACATTAAGTATAGAAAACCTAAATTGGTTTCTGATGAGAGATGCACATTCGACACCCAATCCAATTAAGAAAATTAACATATGAAAATAAAAGAAAGGAAAAAAATAATAATAAATCTTTCTCTGATCTTTAATATAAGAAAAAATTTACTTTTTAGGTTCATTGAAGAATTAATGCATTTGAAATATATATATATATATATATATATATATATATATATATATATATATATATATATATATATATATATATATATATATATATATATATATATATATATATATATATATATATATATATATATATATATATATATAGTCCATATACATAAATTCTTCAATGAACCTAAAATAGAGAGGCTCACCCTTAAATGCAACTCTCACTACAACACGGAAGGGCTTTCACAGCGCTTTTTTTGGCCTTTAACAGCGCTTTAAAGCGCTGCCAAAGCCAGCGCTGGCGTAGGCTACGAAAGCGCTTTTAAAAGCGCTCTGGTAGACCCCCCCTTTAAGAGCGCTTTCCTGGAAAAAGCGCTCTGGTAGGACCCCCTATAAGAGCGCTTTCCTGGAAAAAGCGCTCTGGTAGACCCCCCTTTAAGAGCGCTTCTTAGTAAAAGCGCTGGCAAAGACCAGTAAAAAAGCAAAAAAAATTAAAAAATTACGCAGCATACAAAAGCGCTTTTGGAAAAGCGCTCTGGTAGGCCCCCCTATGAGAGCGCTTTTTCCAGACAAAGCGCTCTCATAGGGGGGCCTACCAGAGCGCTTTTCCCAAAGCGCTTTTGTATGCTGCGTAATTTTTTAGTTTTTTTTGCTTTTTTACTGGTCTTTGCCAGCGCTTTTACTAAGAAGCGCTCTAGTATGTGGACCTTTAAGAGCGCTTTTTAGAAGCGCTGTAGTTGCTAAATGAGGTATTTTTATGTGCAGCCTATAATTTAATCCTCCCAGTCGACCTGTAATGTTTTCGACCTGTAATATTTTCGACCTGTAATATATTTTCGACCTGTAATATATTTTCGACTATATTATTTCAGCCATCAGTAAGACAATATATATACTAATATATACCATTATAATATCCAAAATTATATATATACATCATTACAAAATTATATATATACATCATTACAAAATCAACAATATTATAGTTCAAATCTGCATGAAAAATTGCTTAATATAAAATTGACACAATTCCTCTTTGATTTCTTCTAACTTTAGCTTCGAGTACCCAGCAGCACGGAATTCGTCAAGGTACTATAAAACAAAAACATAATATGAATAATATATTTAGGTAAATGTAATAAATTATATGAAATTATCTTAAGTTATAACTTTATACCGTGGGAGGAATCTCTAATTGATTCGCCTGAATGATTTCTTTCATAAACCTCAATACAAAGTATCCGCAGTCTGAACTGTTACGCTGTATCGGACACTACATAGAAAAACAAATAAGATTCTATATAAGTTGTCTTGTTTTACCAAGTAGCATAAATATTATAAGCAAATTTGTGAAAAGTAATGTACCTGCACTTCGATCCAGGTGATGTTGTTTGATTTAGTCCGGGATACCTGTGCGTCCCGTTGACTACGGAATACTTGTATTGATCTAATTAACAAATATATAAAAGCATATGTTTAGATCAATCCCACAAATAAGTAAATATATAAATATACACGAATATATATTTAGAACGATCCCACTTACAAATCAACGATTTCCTTCATGGCCGGATAATTGGTCCATTCACCCTTTACCGAATTCAGATAATACACGACTTCCCTTATCGGGTTGATAGCAAGCAGCAACCAGTGTGCTCTATAAATTAAAACAATAGGTTATATGAAAATATTGCTATACACTAAAGAAACAGAGATTAGATGAATAAAGAATGAGAAACTAACCCTACTGGTCGGGTATTATACGCCCAAAGATGCAGACATTCTGTATTGCCGGTGGACATGAATCTATCGACTAAGCGCTGTCTAACAGATTCCGGATCCGAAACAATTTCCATTCCGCTGCAATGGGCGGAAGACACGAACCGGAATCTGTTAGACAATGCAGTCCCGCGCAACACTCTGTCATACAACAACCTTAAATAAAAACATAATAAACATTAGATTCTTTTTATTGAAAAGTGTAAATAAATTATATTGTGGGACTAATTAAATAATATATCGGATGAGTGAATATTACCGGATGTATGATTGCATATTACTGACGCCTAGTTGATCCTGGTCAAAAATCTCTTGCAAGTCGTCAATTGTAATATGTGACTTGAACTCAATACCGAAGACACTTTCATCCATATCGATTTCCCGTAAAGCACCATCCTTCATATCGGACATATCAACCATTGTTGCGAGTGTCGCCCGGTATCGAGGCACAAAAGCACCGCCTTTTCTTGCCGCTTGCTTCGGAGGACCACTGGGTGGTACGCTACGAACCTGCTGCGTCACTTGTTGTGACTCCCGAGCGGATGCCTAAAAATCATATAAGTTAGGTAAAATATAAAATCATGCATATTTTGATTCAGATTATATATTAACACTTTAAATGTACCTCTTTTAGCGATGCAACAGACTCCTCCTCCTGTAAAATCCCTTTACCCTTAATTGCGGGTTTTATAGGAGCAGTCTAAAAATAAAATGTAAAACATAATTAATAAACGGTTTAGAATTGACATTCGAAAACTAAATGATTCATAATCGTTTTCAATTTACCTCATCACTAATGGTAATGAGCTCCGAGGGCCATGCAACAAACGATCCTATTGCATCTCGCAGCAATGTCGTCTCTGAGACCATGTCAGGTACCGGTAGAATCGCATCACGATCTAATACAACATCCACCGATACTTTCAGGTGTCCATCCGGGAGCGGTCTGTGGTGAAGTAAATCTCCCGAAGTGTTGTGCACTTTTCCCTTGCCAACTAGTCGATAATTCGGTTCCGATAAGTATAGTTGGCAAGATGAAATGCCCTAAACCAAAAGTAAATATAAAGTCATTATCATTAATAAAATAGAACAGTTTGTAAGGAAAAAAACTTATAATTACCTCGGGAAATTTCTTTTGATAGTTGATACTAGCCTTATCACTAGTTTCTCTCACCGATGAAGTGTTGCACTTTTCTCTCATATACATATCTTTATCTCTTTGCAATTCAGAGACCTGTGCTTGCAATTCCTGCAACTTTTGCAACACTTCTTCATTGGTAAGATTTGATCTTCTCCTAGAACTCTTATAAAAAGAGGTTGGAGTCACACCATGACCCTTACCCCTCACCCGACCGGGATACTCGGGAGCATCTAGTACTCTACTAAGTACGCTCTCCTCACCGGTGGATGCCGATTGCGACAAGGTCTCCTGTAATTCATTTACATTTAAATAATTATTAGTGGAGATAAAAAGTCATTTATATATTAAAAAACATTTGATTTAATTAAAGACACAGTATTATACTTACACATTCAGTATAAACTCTCTGAACATCGGGATCGACAGCGTGATTCTTGCCCACACGAGCTTCCTTCCACAACACATGTACAGGAAGTGAAGCTTCCTCACTTTTAGTCTCCTCCAACTATGCATTGACACAAACGATAAAATCGTCAATTAAAACATGCACATGTAGACAATTAATTAAATCGAATTTCTATTTACTTACAATTTTATCCTCTAAGCGTGCATATCCCAAACGCCATTTTTTGTATGGATACGCGGGTTTGGATGCTCTCTCCCTATTCGTGGCACTCTTTTTCTGAAAAGCTTCATCTCTTTGCTTTACAAACTCAGCCCAATCTGCTTCATCAATGAAGGTCGCATACTTTGTTGGCCGTCCCGGTGCAACTTCAAGAAATTTTCCATCTTTATCCTTAAGATAGGTGTTTGTCAAAAAACTTTTCCACCCTCTATATCTCTTGCCGGCCAAACTAAGTATGTAGCTTTTACGTTCATCTGGTATCTCAAAAGTCCTCTGCAAAAAGAGTACGCATAGTGTGTTAGTATAAATAATTTAAACAATTTATCGTCAAGATAATAACAACAATTAACCATATATGATATATACCTGAAGCTCTTCCCAAATCGCTTGTTTTTTCTCCTCCAATTCTAAATTTTTCGTCTTCGATTTCCAGGTAGCTATGGAGACTGGAATATGCATACGGACAAGTGTACCAATATAACTTGTCAACTTTGCAGAATTAGGACCAATTGGTTGTTTATCAGAATTCCATTCCAATCGGTATACTAATCCTTGGTCTCTATGTCGTATGATATCCCTCATAATAGTGATGCCTCGTGCAACCTCTTTTGCTTCAGTATCAGGTGGAGCATTTGTATCCGAAGCAACTCTTTCTTGTGAGTTTTCTTGTAAGTTTTCAGGTGGGTTTTCAGGTGGAGCATCTCTATCTGAAGCCATTGAACCTGTATCAAACAAACTAAAGCACATTAGTACACTGTTAATAAGCTAACAATCTATACAAGTCAAATGGAAGTCAAACCATGCATGTACAAGTAAATCGGAAACGAAATCGGTACAAATCAAAATAAGCGTAAAAAAAGAAAGTTATCGGAATTGAACGAAATTTACATGGCTATGGTAAAACGTCGCCACGGACTCAAAAACAAAGTCGGTTTTCCGAAATTCAGACCCTAAGCCCGACTTTTGATTACGGGCAGAAGCAAAACCGATAAAAAAATAGTCCCGAAATGTAAAGATAAGTGCATGAGCAGCTCCGGAATCGTCAAAATAGTATAGTTACATGTAAAGAAGTCAACAAGCGGATACATGGTTCAAAAGTTATGTACAAAACGAGAATATGCACCAAATTGAATAAAACAAATTAGTCGGACTATGTATACTATTACCTTTATCACTAACGTCTCTTTCTTTTCTTGGTAGGTTTGTGTACTACGCGTCTCTTAACAATGCGGACGGTTGGATTGATCCAAATACCCTCATTATGATCATTTCTAATACAAGATTCATTCTCATTTTGATCGTTTCTTGTACAAGATTCAATGCCAACACCAATATCACCTTGATCTTCAATTTTTTCATCAACTATTTTGTTAGATAAAAGCACTATAGACCATTTCGTACTTGTCGGATCATTGACATAGAACACTTGTTTAGCTTGAGAGGCTAGAATGAAAGGCTCATCTTTGTACCCTACCCTATTGAGATCCACTTGCAAAAATCCTGACTTATCCATTCGTACGCCACTATTATTTTCAACCCACTTGCAACCAAATACAGGAATCTGAAACTTCGCGTAATCAAACACCAAAATGCGCTCGATAACCCCAAAATATGACAAATTTGCAAATTTCGGATTTAAGTCATTCGCACTTGATATGTGCATAGCTTCAGCTACCAAGGTAACACCACTATTTTGCATAGTACTTTTATCATCCTGTTCTTTGGTATAAAATGTGTATCCATTAATTGCGTATGCGCTATAAGAAAGTACAATTACAGATGGACCATAGGCTAAACATCTCAACCTTTCTGTTACTGAAGCAGGATCTGAACGATACTTTGAATAAATATGATCTCTAAACCACGATATGAAACTTCGATTGTGCTCTCGTACTATCCAGTTCTCATTTCTATTTGGATTTAAATCTCGGAGAACAACTTTGTGCATTTCAACAAACGGCTCAACCTCAATCTCATTGTGCAGAACATACAAGTGCACTTGATCCCGTTCGACCATTGATACTGTCACAACTTTATTTCCAATTAGCCTTTTTCCTTCTTTTTTTTCGACAATATGAGATTTGGGGAGTCCAATTGATTGAACATTTGACAGATATTCAGTACAAAACTCAACCGCTTCTTCAGCAACGTATCGCTCGGCAATACAACCCTCCGGTCGACTTCTGTTTTTCACGTACCCTTTTAATATTTTCATATAACGTTCAGCAGGGTACATCCATCTCATATAAGCTGGTCCGCACAGTTGTGTCTCTTTCACAAGATGAACGACTAGATGAACCATTATGTCAAAAAACGAGGGAGGAAAATACATTTCAAGATCACATAAAGTAACAACTATCTCATTTTGCAATGTTGGTAAGATCGCGGGATCGACCACCTTACTGCAAATAGACCTGAAGAAGAAACACAGCTTAGTTATTGCGCTTCTTACTTTTTCTGGCAGAATAGAACGTATACCTATTGGTAAAAAATGTTCCATTATAACATGGCAATCATGCGTCTTCAAACTCTTTAACTTGAGGTCTTTCATGGACACAAGTCTTCTAATATCTGAAGAGTAGCCTTCTGGAACTTTTACTTCACTGAGGAACTTACACAATGTTTTCTTCTCCTTTCTAGATAGAGTGTAAACAGCAGGTGGCAGATATGTTCGTCTTCCTTTCGTCACGGGCCCCAATTCAGTTCTCATCCCCATGTTTACCATGTCATTCCTTATGTTAACGCCATCCTTAGACTTTCCTTGTATATTGAGTAGCGTACCTATAACGCTGTCAAATACATTTTTTTCAATATGCATAACATCCAGGAAATGTCTTACGTACAACGACTTCCAATATGGAAGTTCAAAGAAAATTGACTTCTTCTTCCACCCACCCTTGACAATTGAATGTGCAAAAGGCTTGCCAAACTGAGTGCTCACATCTTTCACCTTTTCAAAAATTTGATCACCTGACAAAAAAGGCGGGGCTGTACGATGTTCGGCCTCTCCATTGAATGCTTTTCTCCACCCACGGTAGTGATGATTAGAATTTAAGAATCTACGATGGCCGAGAAAGACATTCTTCTGACAAAGCGCCAATCGTGTCGTATCGGTTTCATCTTCACAAACAGGACACGCCTTTTGACCCTTGTTGCTGTACCCGGATAGATTTCCGTATGCTGGAAAATCATTAATTGTTCCAAACAACATCGCCCTCAAGTTGAAACTTTCTTTCCTATACCCATCGTAAACCTCCACACCTCTCTCCCACAAAAACTTTAAATCTTCGATTAAGGGTGCCAAGTATACGTCTATGTCATTCCCTGGTTGTTTAGGCCCAGAAATTAGCATAGATAACATCATGTACTTACGCTTCATACATAGCCACGGAGGTAAGTTATAAATCATAAGAATCACAGGCCATGTGCTATGCGAGATACTTTGAATACCATGCGGGTTCATTCCATCAGTAGACAATGACAACCGAAGGTTTCTTGCTTCTTTTCCAAATTCAGGATATTCAGTATCAACTTTACTCCATTGTGGTGAGTCTGCCGGATGTCGCAACTTTCCATCAATAATTCTTTCATCTGCATGCCAAGTCAAGTGTCTTGAATCGGTCTCACTACGATACATGCGTCTAAATCTCGGAATTATAGGAAAATACCATAAGACTTTAGCAGGAGACAACTTTTTCTTATATCGAGGGGCACCACATTTAGGACACTCATTCAACGCTGCATACTCGTTTCGAAACAAAACGCAATCGTTTGGACATGCGTGTATCTTATCATAGCTCATTCCAATAGAAGACAACATCTTTTTGGCTTCATACGTTCGATTGGGAAGAACATTATCCTCTGGTAGCATATCTTTCATAAGGGCTAATAACTCTGTGAAACTTTTATCCGACCATCCATTGTCCGCCTTTAAGTTGTACAACTTTAACACCGCAGACAATCTTGTGAATTTCGAACAACCATCATACAACGGTTTCTCTGCATCGCTTACCAACCTCTCAAACATTTTGGGACAATCCGCTAGATCTTCTTCCAGCGCTTCTGCAATCTCTTCGACACGATCACAATCGTATGTGTCTGTGCAATCGTCGTTTGAAGCATACTTCCTATTACACCTCGACCCAGCATTCCCGGTACTTTTCTCACCATGCATTGTCCAACATGTATAACTTCTATCAATTCCAAACCGTAATAAATGAGATCCCAACTGATTCCCGTTAACCTTACCCCCGGCATAACAGCAACCCAAGCAAGGACACGGCATTCGAAGCGGGTCTTTGGAGTTCGCAACCGCAAACTCAACAAATTCCCATACCCCTTTCTCGTACTCTTTCGACAATCGGTTTGAATTCATCCATGTCTTATCCATGTCTTAATTAAGCTAAACAACAACGGTCAAACTTCCACTCTTCACAAGTAACCCCTATGGCGAATTCAATTCACAAAGTTAGTAAGTACCTCCTATATTAACTCTCTAAACACATAAAACTAATGTGTTTCTGTCAAAACGCAAAGTATAAACGAAATGAATCCGAAGCAATAAAACGTAACATATATAATCACACAATTTCAGACAAATTCATCATAATACCAGTAATTTGAGAAAGAAATTTACCTCGGATGTTACCGAACTCAAGAAAACGCCAAACGTCGAACTAGGCTGGGAAACGATCAAACTTTCACTATACACAAGTTACCCCTATAGCAAATTCACAAAGTTAGTAACCACCAAGACAAAATCGATTGAACAAAGGAAATCAACAATAGTTTGATGTGTGTACATACTCCTAAATATGTAGTACCAGAGTCAATGATACGAGCTCCAAAGAGATCCAAAGTTATCAATCCAGTCAGACCTATACAAGAAATTCAATTCAATGTATGATTATAATAAGAATGGGTGAATAGCTCATGATGCAGTTAATTAAATACACCACTACTAACACTACTAACACAAGACACACGATGCAGTTAATTAAATACACCACTACTAACACGAAGCTATAAAACTTTTTGCTCAAAAGCAAACCTTATGAATCATCCTTGTCTATATACATTAACTCACTCTTGTTTCATTCTTTACCTTCTCTCTTCCTCATTAATTCAACTCTCATAAGGTATATATTATTACTATTATTATATATTATTTATTATTTAATTTCTATTATTACTATTATCAATAAATTCATTGAAGTTCCTTATGTCGTTGCTATTTCCTCTATTAGCAACTCCAATTCTTTCGTCCGAAGAAGAAATAGAATTGAAGTCACCACCAATGCACCATCAATGGTTATCTTACAGATAATTATAATGCATTAGAATAAATTCCATACACAAATTTATTTTATAACTTATTTGAATTTATTTTAGAAATCATATCCTGGACTCCTTTTAACCCTGTGATACTAAAATAAAATATTTTATATTTACATTAGCATAAAGTCATTTAATACATGCATAAAGAACATGAACAGAATAGAAAGCATGTCATGAATTGCATACAACATACACTAGTTTTACACTTTCTTTTGGTGATGCCATGAGGGTCAAAAAGAAGAAACTCAAGGCCCAGTAGGAGTCATTGTAAATTAACATAGTTCACCACAAGTAAATGTATGATTTAGGATCAATTACAAGCCATTGATGAACATAGTTCCAGATATGTATTCATCAAATAGTTCCCTCAATGGAAATAACCTAACATTTTCCTCTAATTCAAGAAATACTCAAGTAAAAAACTCTTGTAGCTGCTGCAAGGCTTCATGTTTCTCCATGACAGTGCCCAACAATAATTGTATTTGTTAAGAAAAGAGGTAATTCAATTAACAAAATGCTGTGTTTTTGAGTGTAATCTAACAGATTGAGAAACACATACACTTGTTTTATATCTATCTTGCAATTTTCTCTCTTAGAATATATTATTAAACACAACAATCTCATAATGAATCTAAGAGGAAAAGAAAACAACAAAGAACAACAACTGATATTCACAAATACTCACAAACATGAAGCCTTCCAGATATGAAAGCTATGAGAAGTGTGATACCTGGGTGGCGGAGGAGAAGAGACGGAGACGAAACGATGGTGGTGGACGGAGGAGAAGAAGTTCGCGCGATGGTGGTGGACGGAGGACCGACGACGGTGAGGGGTGGGGTTTCTGGTTCGCGTGCAGAGAGAAAAAGAAAGAGAGAAAGTGAGAAACAGTAGAAGCGTGTTTTTGGTTTTAATTTTAGTAATAAGGCTACTAAAGCGCTTCTGGAAAGCGCTCTCATAGCCTGGGCTATACCAGCGCTTTTGACAAAAAGCGCTCTCATTAAACACCCCTACCAGAGCGCTTTTGAAAAGCGCTTTCGTTCCCCCCACGTTCCCCCCACCTACCAGAGCGCTTTTGTAAAGCGCTTTCGTACCCCCCCCTACCAGAGCGCTTTTGAAAAGCGCTCTCATAACCCCCCCCCCCTACCAGAGCGCTTCTTAAAAGCGCTTTCATACCCCCCCACTATTAGAGCGCTTTTTTAGCGTGTTTTTTAATTTTGTCTTTAGCGAAGCCTATGCCAGCGCTTTTCCTAAAAGCGCTTTCGTAGGGGTGCTGCTAAAAGCCAAATTTGGCGTAGTGTCTACAACTCGTATTTTATTTTGGCCCAATCCGTTACAATGAAATACAATTAACTAATAAAAGAAATAGGCACAATCCCCTAATTCGAGTCCGTAAAACTGAATGTGATGCTGGAAGAAGCTTTGAAGATGAGGCCCTGCGCTGGTGCTGATTCGATATACCAAAGAATATGGAATGTTGTCTATAAGTGCTGATTTGTTGGAATTAACAGGTGTTGACTTAACCTGCAAACATAAAAACATATGTCAGCACATGTCATGTCTTTGTGGGTTAGTTAAATCAGTTTCCCAATTAGACTATGATATATAGTGGGATTTGGGAGAGGAGAAAAAGTTTCAGAATTAAGTTTATGACAAGGATCATTGGTGTATTAGCCGGTTTTGCACCAAGGAGGCTTGTTTCTCTTAAAAGATTGGGGTTATATTTTTGTTGACAGATGAATATGCCTTGAGAAGACCGGGCCACCTCAAATCCAAGGAAATATTTTAAGTTGTCAAAGTCTTTGATGCTGAACTTGGAGTCCAATACAGATTTAAAGTGGGATATTTCATGTAGATCATTGCCTACAAACATTAAATCATTAACATAAACCAAGCACATAACATATTAGATACAGATTTAGTAAATAAAAAGTTATCAAATTTTGATTGAATGTAGCCTGAGTTAATAGGAGTAGAAGTGAGTTTTTGATTCCACTGTCTGCATGCTTTGCTTAAGGCCATGGATGGATTTATTTCTTTTACAAATCAAATTTTTGTCAAAACTTTTAGACCAGGGGAAAGTTTCATATACACACACATCCTCTTCTAGATCCCCATGTATGTAAAATGACCGCGTTGACATATAATTGGTGGAGATACCAATTTAAGAGGCTGCCAGAGAGAGTAGAATGCGTATGGTGGTCATTTTCACTATTGGGTTAAAAGTTTATGGATAATCAAAACTTTCGGTAAAAATATTTATTTACAAAATTTATTTGCAGCCAATTGACAAAAATATTTATTTAAAAAATTAATTTGCAGTTAATGGATCTCTTGTTTGGTGGTAAAGGGTCTATATCCCAAGTGTTATTAGTAGTTAGGGATTAAAGCTCATTGAGAGATATGAAGGTTGATTGAGAGATGAAAGCTTTAAATTAAAACATCTGTGAGAATTAGATAAGTTATCATAAGATATTACCTTTTGAATGGGGTAAAAAGGACTACATGTGTTGTTAGAGAAATTAGTTTATGTACCTTTGAGAAGGTTTTTGGGTGATTTTTGTTGAAATCATATGAAGAACTTGAAGGTTTCTAGGTAAGCAAAGTGATGGATTTCAAAAATTGTTGAAGATGTGAAGGTTTTTTTTAATGATTTTCGTTGAAACATTAAATCGTAATAAAACATTGAATTTTAGGGTCCGTTTAGTGCGCAGGATATGATAAAAATATGATAGGATATAAAAAAGAATAATGATAAGATATGATATAGACATGATAAGACATATTCTATCATGTGTTTGGTTCACATAGAATACCAAATATAATAATATTATATGTAAATGACAAATTTACTCTTGTAAAACAACAATATTTTTTCTAAATTATTTTATAAAATATTTTAAAAATAATTAATTGTTAAATAAGCAAAATAAAAAAAAATGTAATGATAGATAAGCAAAATAAAATTATGTATATATATAATATGTAAATGACAAAACAACTCTTGCAAAAAAATATATTTAATTTAATAAAAAAATAAAATTAGTATTCATATTTTTAAAATTTTAATAATTAGTTTATTTTTAAATATTCAAATTTATTAGGTTTTAAGGGTTTTATATTATATAAAATTACAAAATTACTCTTATGACAAAATCATACATATGTCTTAACATTTATTTACTAATATTTTTTAATTTAATATCAAATTAATATTTTTTTATATTTAATTTTTATATTAAATTATTTTTTATAAGCTCAATTAGTGAATTAATTTCTTATCTTATCCTGCTGACTTCTAATCCAACTAATATTCAGGATAATAATTTGAATTAGTGAGGCAGGATATGATAAGTCTCATGATTAACTTATCGCATTTTGTTGTGTCATAACATACTAGATTGAGATAGGATATGATAAATTTCATTATTAACTTACCATATTCAATTGTGTCATCAAATATTAGATTGAGATAAGATATGATACAGATATCATATCATATCTCTTATCCTGCGCACCAAACAAAACTTATAATATAGTCCACTTTACACATGTTTATAATAGACCTTGTCCCCAACCAAAAGATCTATCTACTAGAAGAAAAGAAAGAAACAAACTAGCAACACATGTAAAAATACATCATTTTATTACATTAATTAAATCTTTGGTTTTAAAGTTGCATTAATTAGATTGCTTAGAATATTTTTAATCTCTAAGAAATCTAGAATATTAGTTAAGGCATCATAAAAAGAATAAGACAATGCATATTTTACTACCTTACAGGTAATCAATGAAATGTTGCGACGTGTTAACTTTTCCTTCTCATTTTTTCGGGAGGCAATGTCTGATGTCCACATCAATGGTATTTAATTTCATATGCAATATCAACCTATAAACTATTAATTTATATATATATATATATATATATATATATATATATATATATATATATATATATATATATATATATATATATATATATATATATATTTATTTATTTATTTATTTATTAAAGGAAAAATGTGTCATTTTCTTAATATTTTAAGGTTATCTCATTCCAAAAGGATGGAGAGTGCTAATATGGGCGAGAGCTATTCATATGAACTCTGAAATTTATCCAAATCCTGAAGAATTTAATCCATCAAGATGGGATGTAAGTTGGATATATATAAAAGATAGTAGTATATTTAAGAGGCATTTTATATAATAAATTAACACTTTTTTAAATTCGAATAATGACATTATTATGCAGAATCACACTGCCAAGGCAGGAACCTTCCTTCCTTTTGGAGCTGGAAGTAGGATATGTCCTGGAAGCGATTTAGCAAAACTTGAAATTTCAATATATCTTCATTATTTCCTCCTTAATTATAGGTTAATATATTTTATACAAAAATATTTTTTATTATTGTTTTGGGATAAGCAATATGAAAATTTTATCATTATTTTTTATGGCTAATTTGTGTATTTTATAGGTTGGAGCGAATGAATCCAGAATGCCCTGTTACTAACTTGCCAGTACCTAAACCAATTGACAACTGTCTTGCTAAGGTGATAAAGATCTTGCATGCTTAGCTTGTTTCAAAACCACTTGTTTGTAAACCAACATTTACTTTTCTTATGTCGCAATTGGAGCCATTAGCTTTTATAGTTAATGTTGTTGTTTTTAGTCTTCATAAAAAGAGATAAATAATATTAAAAAAAACTGTAATAGGTGATGATGTAGATTCACCTTATGTCATATCCTAAACTTTGAAAATCAAATTTATATAATTATACTATTAATGAATAAATAAACTATTAATGAATAAATAAACAAGTCACATAACATGTTGTGTTTGTTACAAAATTAATTTCAATTAATTGGAATCGAGGCTAGAATCGTATACGGAATAATTTCCTTATAGTATTTCAAGCACTCTCAAATTGTCTTAGAGTTTCTATGCAGGAATACCCAAGATAATACAGTCTTATCGAGTCTGCGCAAGACCGACGAAAACTCGAATGTAGCAAAGAGTGTCTCAAATTTACTCTAGAGGATTTGCGTTTTTGTGTTGTCATTTTTTGAATTCGGAATGAATTATTTATAGGCTACATTGGTATTGTTTCACAAGGTAGCGACCCTTGGTGAAACAAAGTCTTTTACCAAAGGTCACAATAGCGACCCTTGGTGAAACAAAGTCTTTTACCAAAGGTCACAATGATTGGCCTACCACCACACACTTCAAAAGTTGCATGGTTTCATTCTACAATACTTCATGAAGTGTTGCCATTTTTCAAATCCACTTCTCTCGTCATTTTCGAACACACTCATATTATTAATTATTGTTAATAATTTACAACAATCCCCCACTTGTTCTAATAATGACAAGTCCAATTCCAAAATATAGAAAGCAAAAGAGTGTTAATACAGTTAGGTATCTTTCGATTTGAACTTAACCTTAGTAAAGACAATGCAAAGCCTAATCAGAACGTTAGGTAGCTATGCTTTGAATCGTTATCCCATGTGATCAGACCGGTGTTACTATACACACACTCTTAAAAGGTTCTTCGCCTACATATCTCGCCTAGCACTATTTATGGTCATGTGCTTTTCCTGTTTTCATGAATTTTTCATGAGAAAAACTCCAACTCTTTAAGACGGCAACATCTCGAAATTCATATAGGTGAAGTTCAGTTTGTATCTATTTCTTGAGATACATATCCTCCTCGATATAGAACTTCATTAAGTTTTTTTTTTTTTTTAAAAACTCAACCCTCAATTATGTAATAGTCAACATTGTCATAAAATGTTGCACTAACTTTCAAATCAAAGACTTGTTGTTATCCATTGAATCTTAGGTTAAGATGTATTAAATTCATATTGGGTTGCTATCATTGTCGGAACGCTTATTCAAGGAGTTTCAACCTCACACCTCTCAAGGTTGTCTTTACTAAATCTCTGGCCAGTAGTTTAGTAAATGAATCATTCAAATTATAGATCGATTGTATATATGTGAATGAAATGATTACATCTTTCATCAATTTTCTCACGAAAGAATGTCTAAGGCCCCAGTGCCTAGACTTTTCATTTTACACTTATCTGAATTCTCTTGCTAAATTGGCTTGACTATCACATTGTGTTAACACCTTTGAAACACTGTCTTTAGCCAATGAAACTTCCAATAGAAGGTCCTTCAATTATTCAAATTCTTAACCAGTGGAAGCGATGATCCATATACTATGGTTCCATGGTCAAGAGAGTGATGCATCTTTATTTCTTGCTCTTCCAAGAAATCTCACCCCCCAACTAGTGTAAATATCCACTTAGTTGTAAATATATGATCTCCAACACTCGATATCCAACTTATATTGGTATATCCTTCTAATATGGCAGGAAACCTACCATAATAGAGGTCCTGACATTGATTTTAAAAGATAATCAAAATCCTTGTGATCGAAAATCCTTGTGATGGCCTTCCAATGCTCACCATTTGGATTGCTAGTAAATTTACTCATTTACTAATTGCAAATCCCATGTCGGGTCTAGTACATTACATTAGACAACCAATTTCACTTGCTTATTCTAATTTATCCACAACTCTTCCATCATTATTTAGACACCAAGATCAAATGGAATATTCACTTTCTCGAAACGTGTCGGTTTGAACTTATCAAAAACTTTCTCAACAAAGTGTTTTTGACTAAGTGCATAACCCCCACTATTTTCGTATTACTTTGATCCCAAAAAGAGTGTCAACTAGTCCAAGATCTTTCATCTTGAATGTGAAAGTTTTCTCAATATAGTGTTTTTGAATATATATTTTTAACCCCCACTCTTTCGCTTTACTCTGATCGAAAAGAGTGACCACTATTTCAAGATTTTTCATCTTGAATGTGGAAGCTAGATACCTTTTTGTTTCTAAGATTCCATTCATCTCATTGCTGATGATCAACATGTAATCAATATAGAGACAAAGTAATATCACAATATTCTCACACAATTTTGTGTATAAACACTTGTCACAAGAATTAGATGAAGAACGATTTTTAGATAAGCATGCATGATGATGCAAGAAGGTTTTTAGATGAAGGGGGAGATGAAATTATGAGTAATTTAAAATAGTATAATATAAATTGCAATGAGTATCTTAGTTATGTTCACTTCTCTCAAATTCTTCACTTGAATTTCTTTGCTAAAACTTCTTGATCAACTTCATCATTGATGTGCATGACACTTTTGATCCTTTTCTTCTTTGATAATATCTTTGTCCTCATCAAAACTAGATATAAGATATATTCTTCACAATCTCCTCCTTTTTTATGATGACAAACTTTTTGAATTCGTGTTTTGATAAAATTCAAAAGTCTCCCCCCTAAGTTGTGTGTCTCCCTTTTAATTTATAATTCTGAAAACATATAACCTTTTGGTTTCTCTATGTAAATCTCCTTATCGAGATCTCCATTTTAGGAATGTCATTTTGACATCCTTTTGATGAACTATAATTTCATGCAAAAACTAATGCAAACAATACTCTAATTGTTGTCGTCCTTGCTACTAGTGCATATGTGTTTAAATAATTAACACATTCCTTGTCTAAACACTTGGCTATTAATCTATACTTGTAGGTGTTTAGTGTACCATCTTTATGATACTTCCTTCTAAACACTCACTTGCATCCAACCAAGTATGGTTTGACATTGTTGAATCCATTTCATCTTGGATAACATCATTCCAAGAGGAGTCCTTTGAAATTGCATCTTCATTGTAAATCTTAGGATCAGCTTCCACTCAAAGAATTATAGGAATCTTACAAACAAAATTCTCTCTATTTTCTTCTACTAGATACAAGAAATATGTCGACAATCGATTTTGTTCGGTCCTAGATCCTTAGTCTTTCAGACTTTCTGCTTATTCTATGTTCAATTTGTTTTTCAACAATCATTGACGAACTTTCGGTTTGTGTTTCAACAATCCACATAGAACCTTCCTTACGAGGTTCTTAATTTGTTGAAATCCAAAATTCCTTAGCCTCCCTGAAAGGTTTTCAAATTTCACATATTTGGATTCAATAACTACATTAGACTTCCAGTTTCAAAAGTCTATGGAAATCATAATCCATCTTTATATGATCTTTATATACCTTATAATAATAAGTTTTATCGAACATAAATATGTTATTCACATAGAATCTGAATGAAAATTCAATTTTAAAATGTGAAATTATAAAAATTAACATTTTATATAGAAGTGCGGGTATCACAGCAAAAATATTAATTTTTTGTTCAAAATTGAATATGAATGTTATATTGGTTCAGGAACGATTTTTCTCACTTGGCGCCCCTTTTAGCCAACAGGTGCCTGGTTCCATCCCGGCCAGGTGCAACCTATGGTTTTAATTTTTCGTTTAATGTTTCAAAGGCACATATACCCGAATAGTTAATGCCAATTTTTTCTCGTGTTCTTTCTTCTAGTGTTCTTGATTTGGATTTTTCTCTCCTCTCTTCATTCTTCTCTTTGATACTCGAAACAGCCTCGTTTGCCATAATACAAAATACTATAAGATTGTTACAAAATACTATAATTTCAATCAAATGGAATCGAGGCTAGAATCGTGTATGGAAAACTTTCCTTATAGTATTTCAAGTACTCTCAAATTGTCTTAGAGTTTCTATACAGGAATACCCAGGATATTTCAGCCTTATCGAGTCTGCGCAAGACCGACGAAAACTCGAATGTAGCAAAGAGTGTCTCAAATTTACTCTAGAGGATTTGCGTTTTTGTGTTGTCATTTTTTGAATTTGGAATGAATTATTTATAGGCTACATTGGTATTGTTTCACAAGGTAGCGACCCTTGGTGAAACAAAGTCTTTTACCAAAAGTCACACACTCATATTATTAATTATTGTTAATAATTTACAACAATGTTATGCAACTTATCTTATGTTCATGATAGATTGACAGAACAATTAGCTAGCACAAATATTCATTTTTGTAACAATGGTTGTTCTATTTTAAGATATTGAATCCAACAACTAAGTCATTATGAACCAAGAGTGTTTTTTCTCTCTCAATCTTTATCCAAAAATCCACTTATTTGTATAATAATGAAGAAAGTACAATGAAACAAAATCATGTTGGATTTGATCAGAGACTTGTACTTAGAGGTGGGAATAGGCCAGACCGACTAACAGGGGCCTACGGCCCAGCCTACATAGGCCTAGGTCAGGCCAGGCTTTTTAGATAAATAGAAAAGGCCTAGGCTTTTTTATAAGCCTATTTAGCTAAAAAGGCTAGGCCACAGGCCACATAAAAAGCATTTTAAGCCTAAGAGGCCGGTCTATTTAAATAAATATGAATAATTTTATTATTATTATATTATATATTTTTACTTTGAATTAAAAATATAAAATAAATTTTAGTTATCTTGAAGAAATTATGAAAATAAGATGAAAAGAATCTTATGAACAATGTCATAAGTTGTTTCGATAAGTTCTCTCAAACAAATAATATCACAAAATTTATGCTACTAGGTAAACTCAAATAAACTAATGCAAACAAACATTTAATCTCACTGATCTTTTAATTTGTTAGTCTATATAAAGACGAGTTGAATGACTTATTTACAAATATTCAAATGAAATAGGCTTTTAAGTAGGCTAATAGGCCAATCAGGCCTTCAAAAAGGCCAGGCCCAGGCCAAAAAAATAAGCCTATGATAGGCTACAGGCCAGGCTTAGGCTTTGAATATTATAGCAAGCCAGGCTCAGGCTTGGCAAAGCCTATGATGTTATTAATACTTAAATACATTAAATTAATCATAATGCATTATAATAACCATATTATTCAGGGTCAGGAATCTCTCAATTTTTATTTTTATCTATTTTTTTCATTATTATAGTTTTGCATATATACTTATGCTTTGTATAACTTTTTCAAATGAACATTTAGACTTCAGGCTGTAAAACATTCCTACAAAATATTTAAGGTTTCACCTTTAGAGTCCATATCATCTTCTTGGGTCCAGGTGTGTTAGTTACATGAGATTTAAGGTGATTACCTTTAGATCTTTTCTATTTAAAGCAAAATGATTTAAGTGTCCAGTTTTCTAATAGTGGCGAAACTTCACTACTACAAATAAGAGGTATTATGCCTAGGCGCGTCATGTTTTATTTTTTTATAATAATAAAAATAACACATTCCCTCGGTTTTTAAGATTTTTTTTTAAGAAAATCGAGGGGAAAAACAAATCAATACACATTTCGAATCACAAGTTTTGCAATTTATGTTTTTATTTGTTTATAAGTGTAAACTAAATGAACTAACCCTTTGATTTTTCGATATAACTGAGGGATCAAATAATCAGATTTCACTATAAAAGCACTTGTCAAATAGATCTTAACCTAAGTCTTACTTATATGAAGCCGCCCAAACTCGCATGCATCATTCTTTGAAATGGATTGTAAGATAGAAAAAAACTCCAGTGTTATTCTATCTAGAACAAAATATTTTTCTGCCATTGCAATCTATCTAACATAATGGTGTTGGTGTTGTTTTTGTATTTTTGCTCATTTAATAGATTGCAAGTGCAGAAAATCAATCTTGCTTCAAAAATTTGTTGTACATTTCCAACCAAAGAAATAGTACGACATTATTAACCGTTCCTTGGGCAACTCAAAATTTCTAAGACAGTCTCACACGAACACTGAATCTCTGTGGAACTTCTCTGAACCCAATCTCTCTTTGAGTACAGAGAGCAATTGGTTTATCTTTAACCATTCGGCTGGTATATAGATAACTCGTTCATAGTATGCATTCATGTCTTCAAACTTTTTCTACATACTCTGTCACTGCCAAAGACTCTTGACTGAGTTTCTGAATCTTAACGCCTTTCGAGCTTTCAAACTATAGTAAGAGTAATTTCCCAGGAATACTTCCTTGCCATGCTTCCATTCCTTCGAGGTACTCTGGTAGTCATGAGTTGAGACACCGATACACCACCTCACTTCCAAGCCTTGTGATATACGCGAGATAAAACCATAATTTATCTCTCATTGTATGGAATTTCTTATAATACTTGTTCCATATTACGGGTCAATCTTGGTATACTAACAAGCGTACACATTTCTCAAAACTCCGACGAATTTGCCCAATAGAAATTCTGAACTTCTGATTCCTTTTTAACTGCAGGGTTGCTCAAGCCATGCGACACCCTTCACTTCCACACTACTTGAATCACAAATCTTACCACGACTTCAATCGAGCTTAACGGTTCTCCTTACTTTCAAACTCTTTACTTGAGCCTACTCTCAAAGCACAAGCTCTACTGAACCTTCAAAGTCTTTGTGGTCGCTCAACCATGATCCTACCTGCCACTCATATAGAATTAGGTTAATCAGGCCCAATACCATATACTGCGACATTAAGAATCATGTTGGCAAAACACACATATGAGACAAGAATTGATTTACTTATGATGTTTCAAGGCTGGGTCGAGAATCGACCTGCTCTGATACCAATTGTAACACCCTATATAATATACATCTAGAAAATATATTACATGTAGTATTGATTGGTACTGATAGAACACAAGTGCCTAACAACATTACTATATATACATGTCCCAAATTACAACTATGGCACATGATATACAATAGTTACTAAATAAAAATCTAAGATCTGTGTACAATATCTATAATTGTACATAACCCATAGCGGAAGATAATGAAAACAAAGTCTTCGAAACATCATCGACCAACTTCCTCTTGTCTTAAATCTGAAAAACAATAATAGTGGGGTGACATAATAATCTCACTAAGTTTCCATATTCTATGGGTCCACTCGATTCTAAAGGGATTTATTACTGATTTCTAACTCAAGTCTTTAACTTTCATTACTTGTGTGTTACTCATACAACGTAACTAAGACTCAAGCGTCTAAGGGATATTCACATTGTATAGCAACATGTCACTTGAGTCCACATAACTCAATAAATCACTATTTGGAAACAGGAAACATTAATTCCTGACCAGACCTATGTCTAGAGAAAGGCTTGGTTCACGCATGTTCGTATGATTCGACTTTCATATGGATATTGGGTTCTCCATGCGACTCAAACCCACTTCAAGAACCATCACTCGTACAGAATCGAACTCACTTTGAATATCTTTTACCGTATGGCCCAAATCCACTGTGATGTCCACCTCTCCTTTATGGGACTCTAACCCACTTCTTCGGGACTCAAACTCGTTCTTGAGGCACGAACCATTGGTGTCACATTCTCATTTTCTACTTTACATAAGTATCTCAAATGGGATGTGCACGATTAAGGGAAATTTTGAATATGTATTAGATCTCAACATTCTCGTGATTGCATCAATCCAACAATTCATATTGTTAGGATTCATGAGAAAATTGTTATATTAGTTTATCAAATGGAGAAACACAAAACAACAAACATCTACAATATATTAAATATCACAAATGTTATAACTTTTGGAATTCATTCACTGACATATATTTTGATAAGTGGAAATAGAATAAGAATTGCCACTTTATTTTACTTTGTTTGAACGTATATTAAAAATAAAATAGAGAAAACTCAGAAGCTGCATGCGATTCCACTTTTCTCAAGGGGATGATGGCCAGAAGGGACGTATCATTGGCATAATAGAAAACTTCATTTGTCCAATGTTGCAATGTAATCCATTTTTCTCACCGCATGAAAAGTAATAAGGCTTCCATTTGTTCAAGACGAACTTAAATCCCTGTCCAACACCTTGTGTGTGATTGGCAAGCATCTTAGCCTTCTTAACATCACACTTCACGAAGCTTCTCCAACTTGAATACATATAAACGCTATGTGGGAAAGTAGTTGCATTTGGAGCATCATACTTGAAAACTACATGCACACACAAACATAGATGGTAGTCAGGATTAAAAAGGTTTTATTAACCTCAAGTGAATGAAGTTAATAAAAGAGAAACTTACCGAGAGTATCATTGAGGTAGAAAGGACCACTCTTGATAGCCCAATCGGAGTAGTTATAGCCAAATTGCCAATTTTGAGAGCCACCAACGTTGATGTTCTTGGATTCTTGTTGTGTCTTATTCATTTGATGATTGTGGTTTCCAAATCTGGACCACCAATCAGTGTAGTTAAAATTACCAAAGGAGGGCCAGTCCTTGTTTGCTATAGTAACGGTAAACATTGAAATGGTTAGAATAACAAATAAGGTGAGTACATGAACACACTTGGTGGTGGAGGCCATTGTTTCTTAATTAGCTTGTTCTAAATAAAGCTAAGGGAGTGTGGTGTTATGCTTTTGTTGAAGTTATAAAATGCGTTTATATAGAGGTGTGTGTGTGTGAGAAAGGAAGTTAAAGCGTTAGGCATGAAATAAATGTAGTGGTGTGGAATTAGCAAATTAACTTTTAATTAGTCTTAATATAAGTCAGTGCTGCTAGAATTCGGAAACAATTTAAATGTGTAATATTGTTGTTAATAATGGGTGTTGATAAGCAAGTTAATCCAGTACTATTATGTAGAGAATGGGTTGGTACTTGGTAGCAACACAACACTAAGTGGGAATTATGAAAATGAAATGGTCAAATTGGGTTGTGTTGGTGTATTACGAGGTTTGAATTTGATGAAGTCAAAGCATGTGTTTGTTACTATTAGTGCATATTTAACTGAATCTATTGTGGTAAGAAATTTCCGTAGAAATTCCATGACTTAATGTTAAATGTTTTGAGTGATGTAATAATGATGGCTTTGTGGCGTGGCATATTTTTTTGTTTATTGACTGAACAGAAAAATAAAACATGCTAACAAATCAAAAACTATGAAATGAGGATTAAAGCTACATAATTGATCAAGGACAACATACTACTATAAGCAAAATTGATGTAGAGGGGAATTTTCATGTGCTATGTATTGAGAACTTTTTTCATTGGCTACATTTTAAATTTGTGATTTGGTCAATTTGAAGCAGGATTTTCTTTCTTTCTTTTATAATCTTAATTATTTCAACAAATATAGAAATGCCTTTTTTATGCAATTAAGAGTATATAGTACTGATGTATTCACAATGGAACTAAATTAAAGTCACTGTGTCACAATAATTATTGTTGAAAATCGAATTGATTCGATAAAAAAATCACTAATCAAACTAAATTGAAAACTATAAAAAAATTATATTTGGTTTGAATCGAGTCATTTTGTAATACAACCGCACGGTTCATTGTTTGTATTTTACAAACCGAGCCAAATCAAATTAATGTTATAGTTAAAACTTCACTTAATTCTCATTCAACTCAAACCCAAACATATATTATTTTGCATTAAACTTACCATTGTGAATAATTTTCTTGAATTTATTTTGTCTCCCTCCAAATTGAACCTAACATCCCCAAACGAGCAATGTTTTTACAATTATGCCATTTTCAAATAATTCTAATTTTTTAAAAGTACTAGTAACAAAACCGTGCATTCGCACGTGTTCTATTCTGTTACGCACATTTAGATACATTATTTATTTTAAATAAAATAATACAAAAAAATATATTTGGACAAATAATTGATTATTTCGTATATAAAATTATTTAGATCAATAATAAATTTTTTCTCGTATACCATTTTTGGATTAACAATATTTGATTATAAATATCATTTCTCGTATATAACAATACTTAGATCAGTAATAAATTTTCCCGTATACAGACTTCATTTTTGTTTAGGTATCATTTACAAAAATATTTAGATCAATAGTAAATTTCGTATATAAAAATATTTAGATCAATAGTAGATTTTTTCCCGTATACCATTTTTGAATAAAAAATATTTGGATCATAAATAAAATTTTTCGTAAATAATAGATTTTTTACGTATACAAATATTATTTTTGTTTATGTATCATTTACAAAAATATTTGGATAAATATTAAATTTTTCGTATATAAAGATATTTAGATCAATAATAGGTTTTTTCCCGTATACCATTTTTGGATCAAAAATATTTGATCATAAATGTCATTTCTCGTAAATAAAAATATTTAGATCAATAATAGATTTTTTTCTCATATACGGACTTCATTTTTGTTTAGGTATCATTTATAAAAAATATTTGGATCAATTGTAAATTTCGTATATAAAAATATTTAGATCAATAGTAGATTTTTTTCCCGTATACCATTTTTGATTAAAAAATATTTGGATCATAAATACCATTTTTCATAAATAATAGATTTTTTCCGTATACAAATATTATTTTTTTAGGTATCATTTACAAAAATATTTGGATAGTATTTAAATTTCCGTATATAAAAATATTTAGGTCAATAATAGGTTTTTTCCCGTATACCATTTTTGGATCAAAAATATTTGATCATAAATATCATTTCTCGTACATAAAAATATTTAGATCAATAATATATTTTTTTCTCGTATATAGACTTCATTTTTGTTTAGGTATCGTTTACAAAAATATTTGGATCTATAGTAAATTTCATATATAAAAATATTTAGATATATAATAGATTTTTTCCCGTATAACATTTTTGGATCAAAAATATTTGGTCATAAATACCATTTCTCGTATATAAAAATATTTAAATCAACAATAGATTTTTTTCCCGTATACAAACTTCATTTTTGTTTAGATATCATTTACAAAAATATTTGGATCAAATAGTAAATTTCGTATATAAAAATACTTAGATCAATAATAGATTTTTTAAATAAATTTTTCATGTATACTATTTTTGAATAAAAAATATTTTAATCCTAAATATCATTTTTGGTATATAAAAATATATAGATTAATAATAATTTTTTTGTGTGGAAGAAAGAAGTGAGAAAGTGATGAAAGAAAAAAAAAATAGAGAATGGAGAGAGATTTGGTAAGTTTGATAAAAAAAAAATGAGGATTGTATTATTTTAATAATAAAATGAAGAATTTTGTTGGGCAAAGACCAAATAACCACAATTTTAATGTGGTGGCAAAAAATCAAATAAGGGTATTAGAGACTTTTTCACAGCCATTAATTTTCTTATATTATAGATTGAAAATTACCAAATTTTTACAAAAGACTACCAGATTTTTTTGCGCTTATATGAAGAAATATCAGATATTGCAAAAAAATACAGGGCATTTTGAGATTATTTGAAGAAATACTTGAAGTTTCCAAAATTTTCAATAAAAACATTGTTTTCTGGTAGTTGTACGAAGAAATACCAGTTTTTTCAAATATTCATTGCATGTATACCAAATTCCAGTAATCCAAAATAAGTGCCGGATGTTTTGAAAAATCCAATACAAACCAATTTTTTCGAATATTTGAAAAATCCAGTAGGTAGTGGCGAATTTTGAAAAATCCTTAAGTTTTTTACACTTTTAACAAAATATACCCAATAAAATATATACATATAATGTAAAATATGTTAAAATATCAATACAAAACAAATTATGTTGACTTCCTAACTTCTACTTCCTAGTGTCTTATATGTCATGCATATGTTATTTCCCATGCTCTTGTACCTTCACTACAGTTTTGTCTCCATCGGTCAATGACGGGAGACAGTGGACAATCGGGTTTCAACTTCACTTGAACCCAATGATTGTTGTTAACAAAATCAACTTCAATAATTTTGTTTCTACTCGTAGCTTTGCATAGAGATAGCACTAATGGGAAGAAACTGATGTTAAGGTTCCTGGACAACTATACCAATATGAAAGTGTATCTAGAAGCAATAGGGTAACTCATATCAAGAATTATCATCCATTTTCACGTCCCTGCACATCCAAGCTAGCCACTCTCAACGAACTCCTAACTTCAAATCTCGTGTCATAAAACACATAGGAATATATTTGATGGTGTTGATAAACTTCACTTGAAGCAACCACGTGTGTTGTTCTAATGAAACAACCACATGCATCTTTGTCATAACCAACATATATTACCTTTTCTAGCTCCATTATAACGTGTTGTTCACACTGTCTTGAAATGAAGTTGTTGTGAAAATGATGCCAAGAACAGAGTATAATAGGGAACACATTGGGAAGCAAGAAGAACAACAAGGATTGGTTATAACTGTTATTCTTTACTTTCTCCTTGAATCAAGATTACAAGTGTTACAAGAATAACAAATAACCATCTCACCCTAAATTAAGATTTGCAGTATGCAATGATGAGAGACTAGTATGCTATTTATAATAAACCTAACATACTAAACTAATGGGCTTTTTCAAAAATACCCATTACAAGCTAACTTAGGGTACAAACTAACTTAAACAACTGGACATAACAAACATGTTCAATTCAAAATACTAACAACCCTAGCATTTCGACACCCACATACTAGAACACACTTCGACTAAAGTATGTAGGTATTCGACAGCAGTATGCGAACAAGCTTCAACTTTATGCATATTCTCTGTCGAACCCAAAGCTACTCTTCTACCCACTAAAGTTCAATCCAATATCTAAAAAATCTCCACCTTGAAACAAACTCTAATGTGAAAGAACAAGCTATCTTTGGTCATGCAGCTTTATCATCTGCATATAGTGAAAAAACTTGCAACTCAGCAAAGTCTTGGTAATCATATCAGCAACATTATGATCTGTCAAAACCTTTAGCACTTGGACTTCTCCATGCTTGATTACTTTTCTAACGAAATGAAACCTCACATCGATGTGTTTGGTTCACTCATGATATGTTGAGTTCTTCGGCAGGTGTATAGCACGTTGACTATCACATTTAAGAGTGATACCTCGGCCTTTAAGTTTCAACTCCTTCGCAAATCCCTCAAGCCAAAATGCTTCTTTCACAGCTTCAGTGAGGGCAATATATTCCACTTCAGTGGTTGATAAAGCAACAACCTTTTGAAGTGTTTCTTTCAAACTAATAGTTGTGTCAAACATAGTGAAAACATATCTAGAAATAGATGTTCTGGAATCCGTACAACCTGCATAATCAGAGTCGACATATACTTCAATTATTGCTTTACTATCTTCACTCAAAGCAACACCATAAATTAGGACTCTGTTCAGAGACCCATTTGTGTACCTTAGAATCCACTTCAATGCTTGCTAGTGAGCCTTTCCAAGATTCGCCATGTACATGTATATGCTATGTCGGGTCTAGTACAGACCATCACATACATCAAAGAACCTACTATATTAGCATACGAAATGCTATTCATATAAGATCTTTCGACGTCAGTATTGGGACACTGATCAATACTCAGCTTGAATTTAGGGTTTGTCGAAGTCACAACAGGCTTTAAATTCGACATACCAAATTTTTTTAGAATCTTTCATAGATATGCCTCTTGAGATAAGCATACTTTTGAATGCTTTCTATCTCTTCGAATGTCAATCCCAAGAATTTTGGGTGCAGCTCCCAGACTCTTCATATCGAACTCCTTATAGAGTTCAGCTTTCACCCTTATTACATCTTCGACATTGTTGTTTGCTATGAGAATCTCATCCACATAAAGCAAAAAAATAACAATTGAATTACCAGGTCGAAATGGAAAGTAAACACAGTGGTCAAATTGGCTTCAAACAAAACTTATGTGTGCCATGAACTTATCGAATATCCTATTCCACTGTCGAAGAGATTGTTTCAATCCATATAGAGATCTTTTAAACTTGCACACATAATCTTCCTTTCCTCTTTCGACATACCCTTCAGTGTTGCCTCATCAGAATTGTTTCGTCTAGATCACAATACAAAAATACAGTCTTCACATCCATGTCTTTAAATATAAATTTGCTTATCTTAAAATATTTAAAAAAAAATCAGTAGTTGATATTAACATTAAAAAAAAGTTGTTAGGAAAATTATTGTAGCTAAGTTTACATTTGTTTGTTTGTAGTGAATTTGTTTGTAGTGAACCCAACTGAATTATTTGCACCATATTGTTTATGGACAATGCATTAAAATTAATCTAACAAAAATTCATTTTGTTTTATTCATGAGAAAATTGTTATATTAGTTTACAAATGCAGAAACACAGAACAACAAACATCTTCAATATATTGAGTACCACAAATGTATTAACTTTTGGAATTCATTCAACAACATATATTTTGATAAGTGCAAATAGAATAAGAATTGTCACTTTATTTTACTTTGTTTGAACGTAGTATATTAAAAATAAAACCGAAAAAATCAGAAAACTCAAGCTGCATGCGAGATTCCACTTTTCTCAAGGTGATGATGGCCAGAAGGGACGCATCATTGGCATAATAGAAAACTTCATTTGTCCAATGTTGCAATGTAATCCATTTTTCTCACCGCATGAAAAGTAATAAGGCTTCCATTTGTTTAACACGAACTTGAATCCCTCTCCGACACCTTGTGTGTGATTGGCAACCATCTTAGCCTTCTTAACATCACACTTCACGAAGCTTCTCCAACTTGAATATATATAAACGCTATGTGGGAAAGTAGTTGCATTTGGAGCATCATACTTGAAAACTACATACACAAATACATATTAGTCTGAGTTCAAAAGGTTTTATTAACCTCAAGTGAATGAAACTAATATAAGAGAAACTTACCGAGAGTATCATTGAGGTAGAAAGGGCCACTTTTGATAGCCCAATCAGAGTAGTTATAGCCAAATTGCCAATTTTGAGAGCCACCAACGTTGATGTTCTTGGATTCTTGCTCAGTCTTATTTATTTGATGATTATGGTTTCCAAATCTAGACCACCAATCAGTGTAGTTAAAGTTGCCAAAGGAAGGCCAGTCCTTGTTAGCTATAGTAACAGTAAACATTGAAATGGTTACTATAACAAATAAGGAGAGTACGTGAACACAGTTGGTGGTGGAGGTCATTGTTTCTTAATTAGCTGCTTCTAATTAATCCAAAGAGAATGTGTTAATTGTTATGCTTTTATTGAAGTAATAAAATGCGTTTATATAGAGCGCTGTGTGTATGAAAGGAAATTAATGGGTTACGCATGAAACATATTTAGTGGTGTGGAATTACCAAATTAACTTTTAATTAGTCTTAATATAAGTGTGCGCGCAGGTAGAATATGGAAACAAGTTGAATATGTAATATTGTAGAGAATAGGTTGGTAGTGCATAGCAACGCAAATAAATTAGTGGAGATTATTAAGATGAAAGGGTCAAATGGTGTCATGTAACTATTATGAGGGTTGAATTTTGAGGTCAAAGCAAGCAAGTGTGTGTTACTATTATTGCACATTTAACTGAATCTATTGTGGGTAAGAAATTTTTGCAGAAAGTCCATGACTTAATGTAAAATGTAACACACGCCTTTGAGTGATGTAAAATGTAATAATGATGGCTTGGTGGCGTATTTTTTTGTTTATTGACTGAAGAGAAAAATAAAACATGCTAACAAAACAAAAACTATGAATTATAAGGAAAATTGATGTAGAGGGGAGTTTTCATGTGCTAGGTTTTGAGAACTTATCTCATGGCTAGATTTTAACTTTGTAAATTGGTAAATTTGAAGCAGGATTTTGGATTCAATTACTAGTAAAAGTCAATTACAATTCAAACTTCACTTAACCACATTTAACAAACCCACGCATATTCTACCTTAATCTTACTATTACGAATAATTTTCCTTTCCTCACATTTAAGATTTTTATTTTAAGCTTCTCAAATCTCTTATAATAGTAACACTCATTCTTCTAATCTTCTTCGTCAGATACATCTCGTCTCTTCTTCATAAATCTTTTCGCTCTTATGTACTTGTTTTTCAATCTTTTCATTTTTGTACTACTGTTCTCTTTTTCAATTTCGTTTTTATCGCACCTCTTGTTCTCCAATCTCTCATCTCTTCCGTTCTTTTATTTCCACCTTCTCTATTCTCTCCTCTCCTCTTTTTTTCATTTTTACTATAAATTTTTTTATGTTATTTTATGTTATGTTATCTATTTCATGTATAATTTTATTTTTATATATTAAATGAGAGTTTGTTGTTTAAATATAATGACTTTTGTTATTATTAACATAAATAATACTTATACAACTAACATTATAGGTTGTATAGATATTTGAAAAATATAATTGAGTTGTTTAAAAATTTAACATGCAATATAATTAAAACATTGAGTGGGATCATTTAAAAAAATCAAATGAATATGATGGACGTGAGTGTTTCTCTTGACTATGATTTTAGGTGAAATTTTGAACTTTTGAAAGAAAAAAAAAACGCCAACACTAATCAATTCTTAGAATAGACATATAAATTAGAGTTTCCCAAACAATAATTAAAGAAACTTAAACTTAATATTTTTAAAAGTATTTGAAAAACCTAACATACTAACTTTTCCGCTAAAATATTTTTTTTTAGAAAATTCTCTGTAATTTCGTTTATTTTCTCAATTTTTTTTAATTTAACACGATTAAAAATAATCTCAACAACAAAAAGATTTTATTCATTTTCAAGACTTAAGCCGATCTAATATTTTTCAAAAAATCCTATGAATAAAGTTTTTTACAATGTCCCTCACAAATAAAACACTAGAAAAAAATCACAATACGAATCAAACAATCTTACTAATAAGTTCTGAGAGCAAAATCATATCCCCATAAACTCAAAACCTTAGTTCTTAATTTAGAGAAAATATGGAGCACCCAATCCTTTAGAAGAATCACATTTTCTTATAAATAAGATAGAAAAGTGCCACAAAGAAGAAGAAAAAATCAAATTTGTATATAAAGGATGCAAAAGAAACTTACTAGGAAGAAGGAATCACCGCAAATAAGGAAGAATTAGGTATGGAGCGACTAAGAAGGGACTCTAATATATGTTCAGAGAAAAACATGGGAGAATTAAGCATGAAGTTACATTTCTCCACAACAAAATAATTAAGTCTTGTACCTAGGGGAGAAAGTGTCTCATGTCTATAACCATTAGGAATAGTAAATGACAAAAGAAGACAAGTAATCCCTACCAAAGTCTAGGGAATAGTTCAAAAATCAATGTCGATATGCAAAATTAGAATATAACACGGGATAGAGAAGTTTGATCTACATCACACTTTGAGACGAGAAGAGGCAATCAGGAACCGGTAGAAACTAGAAAATCTCAAATTCTAAAAGGAAAAGGCAAACAAGAATGGTACAAACCTATAAGCCTTACCTCGATAATGTTGGAGTAGGCTTGGGGAGCAACTGTTCCTACCCGATCATGGCCTTAAAATTGATCCAATGAGAAGGAGCCTCAAAATAGATCCAATGAGAAGGAGCGCGATATAGTCACAAAACTCAAAAGATAAAGATAGTTATGATAAGAGTGACATCAAAAGAGAATATATCTATTTTGATATCAGTTGTCGAGTAAAACGTTCTAAGACCTGTAGAGAAAGCATAGACCTTCCTTAGGAATCACTTGCTCCAGACAGAATAACCAAAGCAGGGTCATCGAATAATAGAACGAATTATATATTGACTTTTGACACCTTGAATAGTTATGATTGAAACTAAGGGATGAGGGCCGGATTATATACTAACATTTGTCGGCTAGAATAGGGACAAGGGCCTTTAGAAACCCTGATAAGACCCTGTTTAAAGGATATCATATATCAAATCAAGACATAAATTTTTATAAAACTCTATATCTCTCATATCTAACAATCATTAACTTAGACATCATATTAACTTAGACATCACAGTGTTGGCAAGTATCACCCCATCAAATCAACCAAGCAACACCAAATCAACCAAACAACTAGAACACGAGAAATCCTCAAGAATCGTCAAAAACCGACTATAATCTCTTCCAAGAAAAAACTTTCCTACCGGAAGGACTAGATCCCAATTTAGATAACAATTGTTTGAAATGGAACATATCAAATGAATTAATATCAATCTTTGTAACAACTATGAACAAAATATAATTTACCCAAAAATCTAAGACAGTGCTTTTAAAATGTGCTAATCATCATATAAAATGTGCAATTACTCAACAATGTTTGTCTCTTACAAAAAAAAACACTTTCTACAACAACCAACTAAAAGGACAAAAACAAATACTTCTACATTACACTCAACACTGTACATATATGAAGGCAACTAAAAAAGTTAAAAACCAGTTAGCTTCCTCATATCCTTTACAACTACTATTTACATTACATTCTACCAACACTAAAATTGAAACACATTACAACAAAGCATGACAAGATGGCAAAGCTCTACAATCATCACAATTGCCATTGCAGTATATTGCAAACCTGTATATTACAGTAAAATACACCCAAATGCAGCCGATGCATCTTTAATTGCAGTTGCGATGCCGTTCAAAACCATTATATTGTGGCCAGAACTGCAGTCGGGTCCGCAATTTAAAACTATGATCAGTTCTGTCATATGTTTATGCATCATTTCTGGAGAAACAATTATCACACTGCCACTTCCATTAGTTGTGCACCTTTACAGTCAACTCCAGAAGTCCCAATCACCTCTACATCCCTATTCTCACTATAATCATTCCTGTTATCATCATTCTCACTGTTGTCTTTATCATCATTACAACCATTATCTTCGATATCACCAACTTGAGTATTTTTTTCTGAAGGAGAATTATCATTTTGGAGACAAGCCTCATCTTCAGCAATATCCCTGCAAACAAGTTTCTCTTCAAAAATATCGCCTTCGTTAGACTTCTCACTAGCAGGAATGTCATGACATGAATTAGCAAAACCATTAGAGTTTTCCTCTTTAGCCATGGATGGAGACAAGGAGAGATTCGTGTTAAAGCTATCAGAAGTTAATATAGTTGGGGTTATATCAGGCTTTGCCTTTATACTAATCCACGTGTCATCGAACCAATCTCTAGATATTCTTAAATCCTTTTTATGTACTGTCATTTGCAAGCTTTCACCTGATACCACAAAAAAAAACTGATGAGTATGTTTGGGAGAGCTTATAAAAACAGCTTATCATATGTCTATAAGTTCAACTTATTTCTATCAATTTTCTAAGATAACTGAAAACAGCTTAAAGCTTATATATATAAAAAGTTTTACTATAATTGCTTAAAAATAAGTTGTTTATCCAAACAGGGTCTTAAAGAGAGGGGAAAAAAATAACATCAAAACAGCATACCGGGAAAGTAGACTTGAACGCTGTCATCGCCACAGTTGTCAATTGAAGTTACAACACCCTCCCACCAGCCATCACTCCACCATGCATCAACGGCAGTTCCAACCTCAACAATCGCTTCTTGTTCTTCAAAAGGTGGAGCTGGCCTTATCGTTAGTCGGCCAGGTTGTCTCATCCCAAGTTTATCAGGCTTGGCCAACCTAAAAGCAGGGACCCACTCCTAAAAAACGGAGATCAATATAAAAGTTTTTATTTAAAGTACATATTTAACAATAGTTTCTCGAGTACTAACAAAAAAATGAACATTAGAATATCTCGAAGATTCGATTATACCTCAAGATTTCCACTTCCATCTTCATCCTGAACATCATCATATAGGACTTTCAGCTTTTTCCGAGCAACCTGTAAAATCGTACACCTGAACCAGCAACCTCGGATGCCACTATCTTGACAGAGCAACTCTATCTTGTCATCAACCTTGTAAACTGGGTTATACCAATGTTGACATTCAATAGGTTTTAGCGAAAGCAATCTCCTATCCGGCCTCACATAATTCACAACCTGGAAAGTTTGATATCCCATTATTTGATTACTTCTAATCAACTTTCTAACCCCTTGTCGACCATTACAAGAAGGAGGAGAATCCTTAACGCTTCTACTCCTTTTGGCTCCTCGCTTTGTATCATCGCCGACATCCAAATCTTCATCTTCTCCCGTGAGGCTGTTGCTGTGGGCCTCCGCGTTGGGGATACTATCAACGAGCAAGGAAGAAAGAGCTGGCTGAGTATAGTAGCCACGCAGTTTACTTAAGTCGAAGGGCTTGACTTTGTTGCCTTTTAATTGCCTAAAGCATAAATGTATTCTGTCTATCGAAGAGGGTGAAAAATAAGGTGTGCATTTTTCGTAGTGTTCGCGAGTTAAGACTGTGGCAGGTCCATCAACACACTCGGCACTGATGACTTGAGAATAAGATGTAATGAAAACTTCCCGAGGGTGAGGATTTCGTACGGGAATTGCACCCTTGACTTCCTGATTATGATGAAACCACCTTACTTTTACCTTTTTCAGCCCCCTTCTATCTTCATACATATCGTCTAAATATGCAACATAATGGTTCTCTCCGTTGCCCATGACAAAAACAAAGGACTGAATCTGAATATTAGAAAGATTGTAATCGTGAGATAAAAAATCATCTAAATATTATGCTTGAATCACAAAGGAAACATATTTGGCAGGCACGTTTCTTGATTTTTAGTTCAAAGGCTCGCTTCTTACCCCTATTTGGATGCCGTTCCTGCAAAAAGCGGGATAATGCTTGAGTTGTTTGCCGCATGTCCACGCGAGTCCTGACCAAACGATGTCTGAATTGAATAATTTGGAGTTACTCTTTGGAAAGTCCTGAGAAAGAGAAGTATGTGTTCATCAAAAAAATCATCGGATCGGAAACAGTAGATGGAAAAATGAAAGTAACAATAAGGAAAAAGACATAAAAAAGGGATGTACCATGTCATCCACCATTTGGGCAGAAACACCGGTAACTTCTTCAACATTACCATTTGTGATCTCATGAGCTAGTTCCAAATTATGAGCAGGCCTTACTGTAATTTGAAATCCAAAAAAAAATATATTAATTTACTTGAACATTAAGAGGTTGTTTGGATTGACTTATTTGAATCTATCTCCAAGGCCTAAGAATTATGCACCTCTCTACTACTACAAATAATGGCACACAAATTTATCGAACCATGTCCATATTGCAAATGTTTCAAAAAAGCAAACATTATTTGATTGAATTCCAAAAACCATACATATCATCGAATCCAAAAAAAATTATATACAGCAACAGATGGTCGGATTAGAAACAAGAATTATTGACTTACCGCTTCTCTCACCCTGCAGATGCTGCTTTGATAACATCGAAGTCAGCCAATCGACCACTTCTCTTCTAGATCTCCATTTAAAACCCGGTGGAAACAAACCCTCCATTCCACATATTTCAAGGAAATCCTCAGCAATAACATAGCACATGTGTCTAACACTCCTCTCAGTGCCAACAACTGCAAGGAATGATTCTCCAGCAGAATCCTTTAGGTAATAGTGAACCACACGATGACCGCGCTCTTGCGAAACAAATTGTTCTTTCCATTCAACAAAACACGAATCATCTACCGCCATGTTGAAGAGAAAACCAAAACCAGATATAGGATCCAATCCAGACCCTCAATTTATTTGTCCAAAAGTAACAACCTTATAACATAACATCATCACCCTCTGAGCAACCTCAGTTACCTTACATCATAAAACTAACCAGAACCCTCAAAATCACAGTACAATCAAGAACCCTAATTACACATGTATATACCTTTCCAAATGATATTTAACAAAAAATAAACAAAAATAAAATCTCAAAAATTAAAAATTGACCCTTTTCTTTCTTCTCAATCTCAAAAGCCTCACAAGAGACAAGATCCTCTGCAAAAATAGAAGATCCTCTTGAATTATCCAAATCCACAAAAAAAAAAAAAAAACTCTACCAGATCAAAGAAAAAACTTCTGGAAAACTGATCTAGATGATGAAAACCCCAGAAGAATATCGGGGTTTTGGGTGCTACCGATGTGACAACCAAACAAAAGGACCAAAAGGGTATCCAAATTTAGCGAATAAAAACAAGTTTACAGGAAAAAAATTGAAACTTTACAGCATGATATTGAGTAAACGAGCTGGTGTTGAGAGTGGGAGAGTGGAGAAAAAGAGGGTTGGGAAGGGAATGGTTGAGTGAGCACAGGGAAGAGAGGGTGAGATTAGAGATGATGAAGAGGAAGAAAGATGGTACCTTGGAATTGCCATGGACGTGGAGGTGGGAAAGGAGGGAGTTGCAGAGGGAAGTAGATGTGCATCCAATGTAGGGGGAGGTGTTGGAAATAGAAAGCAAGGTGAAGTGGGGACCTATTGGTTTTTTTTTTAGTTTATACAAATAAAATAAGATAATTTATATTTGGACATTAAAATTTGTTGCCAAGTACATTTTTTTTTTTTTATACTTTTAAATGTGTTTCAAATGTAAAAAAAAAAAAAAAAATAGAAAGTAGGAGATTCATATATGTAGAGATGAACACATTCTACCTAAAAAGAAAATAGAGATAAAGGCATATCTCTCCTAATCAGTGTTTTAAAAACTGGACCGGTCATTGAACCGGTGAGTGTACTGGATCACTGGTTTATCGGTCGAACTACTAGGTCACTGGTCGAACCGCACGATCAAACCGGATTAAACCGGATAACTCGGTTGAATAGACCTGTTATTATATAGGTATAAAACCGGTCGAAACGGATGATTCAGTCTTTAAAAAAATATAACTAGCTCTTAAACCTTTTAAAATATCATATCATAAATTCACAATTTCATAACTTAAATTCAAATTTTAATCAAAGTATCACACATAACAAAATAGTACAAAATTACAAAGTCTAATTACAACATAATCTAATTGAATACTCCCTCCGTTTTTTATTATAAGTCGTTTTGGAAAAAAATTGTATTTTAATATAAGTCGCTTTACAATTCCAATTAATAATTAATGCTATTTTTCCTATTATATCCTTAAATATTTATTATTCTCTCTTCTTTCAATTATATAAATTTATCTTCCACATGTTATTAATGAAGGATAATTTTGTAAAAATCTTCATAATTTCTCATTTTCATACAACAATTATTATTTTTCTTAATCTGTGTGAAAAGTCTAAAACGACTTATAATAAAAAACGGGAGGGAGTAGTTTATAACAAAATAACTTCAATGTGTACCAAATTTAATTCAAAATAGGATCCTCCTAAAAAGAAAATCAAATAAAATTAAATATGATTATGCTATTTAAGAAAATTTATCAGCAAAGATAACAAATAGACAATAAAGTTTTTAATTTGTCACTAACGAAAAAAACTATGTGAGAATGCTATTTAAGTAATACACTACTAAATATATTAAAAAAAAGTTTAAAAAAAAAGTTTAAAAGAAATGTTAAAAAAAAAGTTAAAATTTTTTTTTTAAATAAAGTAAAAAAAAAAGCAATTAAACCGCCGGTTTTCCTATTTTCCCGGTTTTCACCGGTTCCCACCGGTTTGATGGCATACCCAATCCAACTATTGAATCAGACCGATTACCTGGCCGGTTCCCGGTCTGACCGGCCGATCCGGTCCGATTTTTAAAACACTGCTCCTAATGTTCAAATAACTAATTAACGCTATGTACAGTAAGATATGTTTTCGAGCTTATAGTTTATGTCTTATATTTTATAAGCTCATATGATAATTTAGACTTGTTTAGTAACAGTCTTTTCATCACGAGCTTGTAGCTTATTTTACTAGCTTATATTCCTCCGTTTTTTTTAAGTGTCATTTTAAGAAAAAGCTCTTCAACCAAGATAGTGGATTGTTAGAGTTATTTTTACTATTATACCCTCATTTATTTTCTCTTTTTAAATAAATTCAATCATATACTCTCTCTTTTTCCAATAATTAATTGAAAAAATAATTAATTTTATGGAAAATATGAAGTGGAGTTATTGAAAAAGTAAGTGTATAATTGACAAATTATAACATTAAATTATAAAACGACACTTAAATAGAAACAAAAAATTTCTTCTAAAACAACACTTAAAAGGAAACTCAGGGAGTAGCTTATTTTCCAGACGCTATTTCAAATAGTGTTTTAGCTTATGTTTTATAACTTATTATTTTTCTTCCTTTTTTATCCTTATTATTTTAATTAAAATTCATTTAAAACCCATATAATTTATTTAATTTAAAATAAAATAATTAAATATTAAATATCTTTTAAGTCATTTTACATTTATAAGTTAATTGAACCCTAATTTTACCAAACACTTCAATGAACTTGTAAGTTATCAGTCTCAACCATTCCGCTATAAGTTATAACTCATCAGTCATTAGTTATAAACTACAAATTATCAATTAGCTTATCAGTAACGACTATTTTTACCAGACAGGACCGTTGTACCTAAGAAAAAATAGAGATAAAGATATATGTTTCTTAACCATCAAATATTTGATTTGGGGAAATATTTGATTTGGGGTGGTTTCTGTCTTGAGATTATAAAAACTAAAAGAAGTCTTTTTTCTATATTTTAAAATTTTCAAGAATTATAATTAATTTTGATTTTAAGAAAATAAAATTTTCAAACATAAACATAAAATTTAATATATATATATATATATATATATATATATATATATATATATATATATATATATATATATGTATATATATATATATATATATATAATTCATAAACATACATTGTAATATTTATTATAAATATATATTAATTCAAATGATTCAAAATTATTAAATTTATAAAATAATTAAAATATTATAAATATATATTAATTTTTAGGTTAGTAACATTTTTATCTCTTGTTATATAAACGACTTGCGGGGGATCAAACTGTGGTTCTTCCTATTAAGTCTAGCGTCAATCACCACTAGACCAACTAAAATGATATTAATAATATGTGTTTATATTTATATGTAATTATTAAGAAACAATGATATATTTTGATGATAAATTTTAAAATAAAATTCATACTCACTAAAATCACATTTAGATATTATTCAAACACATTTAAAAAATAAATTAAAATTAATTTTTGTTTTATTATTAAATATATTTGAATAATATTTTAATTTGATTTTAATATGTATGAATTTTGTTTCAACATTCATTAAAAAAATGAATAATTATGTTTGAATTTTGTTTATGTATAATAAATGTGAAGTTTAACATGAAGAATACAAAAACTCAGTTGCTTGAGCTAAGGGCCCTATATCCCCCATGGCATGGGTTTAGCTCCCATATGAGGCAATTTTTTTAACATTATTAGCTATTTTGAATTTTAATAATTTAATAATATTAAAATAAATAAAAAAGAAAGTGAATATTACATGAAATTAAAAATAATTGAAAATTATAAATTATAAATTCAACATTTTGGTAATAAAGAAAAATGCAATCATGGACACTTGGAGTGTGTCATTTTTTATCAGGGTTTAAAAGAACGGAATCTTCATATAAAAAGATTAGTTTTACAACAACAAAAAATTATACGGAGGTAAATCAGAATTCAAATATATGACTAGAGATAAAACGGTATTAACTAGGGAAGGCAATTTTATCCATTCCTAGTATGTACCCTAAAAAATACCCATAACAAATGGGATAAAAACCCGTAAAAATAGGTATGGACATGGACTCTGGTAATTACCCACTAAAATAAGCGGGTATGAGCACGGGTACGGATACCTTAATACACACTTCATCCCATACACGGACAATATATATTTATATAATAATAATATGTACACGTGTTAATTTATTAATTTTATTAAATACATCACTATTAAACTTGTATTCATTTTGTATAAATGTTTGTTTGTTTCTTAACTCAATAATAAAATTCTTGTAAAAAATTTAATGTTGTTGAAAAGATTTAAAATAACAAGAGAAATTAAAATTGATAGATTTTATTTTATTAGAAATGCGGGTAAATGAGTATGGGTATGGATACTTTGGTAGCCATAGAGTACGGATACGTGTACAAATATTGGTGGCCACGCGGGTATGGGCTCAGGAATGAAGATTTTTTCAAACTGTGGGTATGAAGACGGGTACTATAGTACCATGCCCAAACCTTACTCATTGTCATCCCTAATATTAACCCTTAGTTTTTTAGTAGTAAATTTAATATGAGTAATTAAAAGTGGTGGTTATCGCAAAATACAAGTAAGAGTGGTGATTATGGATTGATAGAGTGACAATAATTGATGGTGATGACCAGTGGTAAGAGTGGTGGTTAAAGTGTTGGTTAAAAGTTAGATTGTGACTGACAATAGATAGATTGGTAGTTAAAGGTGATAAATATGGTCGTTGACAATGGTTGTAAAGGCAGTGGCCAAAATGGTGGTCAGATTATATATCATATGTGGATAAGATAGAGATAAAAGATGATCAAATGTGATGGGTAGTCAGGAGTAGTCAGTTATGATCAGATTAGTGGCTGGAGTGGTGGTCATAATAGTTTTTAGAGTAATGGAAAGCAACTATTAGTGTGGTGTCTTAGCTTTAAAACAAAAAAAAAGGAAGTTAAGAACCTTTTCTTTTGTTTTGAGTTTCAGTGGGAAAACAAAATCCTTCTGGTTGGAGCTAAAACCAACAAAATTTTCAGCGGTGTTTTGATGTATCTTGAAGTTATCAAGGCTACCAACATTCACATTATAACAACCCAATTCCATTAACTCGTCCTTCATTACTTAATAACTGAAACTAATATTTATTCTAACTCCTAAAGCTTATTCTGCTGGTTTGGTTTTTCTGCATCAACATTTAAAATTACTCCCTCAAATAGTATTTATCTTTATAATCACGTCTCTCTAGCTTTCCTATATAATTGGTTCAACTCCTATGATAACACATAAAAAACAACATAACACTGACAAAAAAATTATAAGTTAATATGATCCAATGGTTATGTAGTCATTTTAATGGCTTATCACAACTTATGCATTGATATCATAACATTCGTTTATGAATATACTAGGGCAAAAAATCAAGACAAATAATCAATTAGAGGCATTGGATATAAATTGGTATCGCTTCATCTCCTATTTCTCATCATTCTCTTGAATTATTCTTCTTGTTCTTCTTTTGTTCAATATATCTTGCAATTGTCGTCATCATCAATAGATCTCAAGAGAATGCGTACCTCTAGAAACACCTCAATTGTCGGGTACTCCTCAGAGCTATTTTTGTCACAAGAGCCAGAAATATGTTTCAATCAAGATTTTGCAAGGAGAAGAATTCTCAAAGCTTCCACTTGGAGGAGAAAGCATTAAAGATTATGATTTTTTGAAGTTGTTTGAAGAAACATCTCTAGAAATTTTCACTTGTGAAGTCTTTGATGAGATGTTTCTAACATTGGTAAGGATATTTTATTCTAACCTCAAATATTTTGAAGGGTTCTTCTTATGTGAAGTGAACAAACATCAAATCAAGTTATCTCTTCAAGAATTTATTGAGATCTTTAGTCTTTTGTGCATCAACTCAGAGCATAAAGCTGAAGGTAATTGCTATTCTTATTTTCTTGTTTTTGTTTCCTTCTTGATTGATCATATTTTTGGTGTTCCTACTCCTTTCAAGGTGATGGCAACATTTCTTGATGTTCGCCTCTCCCATTATGTGGTCTCCCATATTCTTGCCCCAAAGAAACACAACTCTGAGAAACTATCCAGAACTGAAGTTGTTATGGTCTAGAAAATCACCAACAAAGTATAAACAAATTGAGCAAGTGTTATTCTACTATTTGGTTATGGTTCCTTCTTGCATAAAAATTTTCTTTTCAAGTTCGATTTCCTTATTAAAATATTTTATTTGTTTCATCATAAGGATCATCATGTGGTGAGTTTTGATTAATTTCAGAAAAATCATTAATTTAGTTCCTGTTTTGAATTTTTACCTCATATCGATATTACCTTTACTCATGGTAGGAATATGTTCATCAAATTTTTCTAAGGAATTTTCTTTAGGTGCAGATATACGTGGAACAAAACTATGTGATATGTACACATATTCTAAAATAACTAAGTTTTCAAACCATTTAAATCAATCTTCATATGATTTCTCCCATAAATATGATTTTTCCTAAAAAGTTGTTTCTTTTCAAAAAAAAGTTAACAACTATTGTTACAAACATTTTCATTTTATTATGATCAAATCATCAAACTGTTAAAGTCTTTTTGAGTGGAGGAGTAACTAATAATAACATATTTCTTAACATTAGTTTCAAGTTTACCAATATGTTAATGTTCATGAATAAAAGTCGTGCATTCAAAATTTTTTAGTGATAAGTCAGTTGAGATTGAAGCAATGGAAAACATTTTAAGAAATTTTGAAAAGGAGTTTAAAATTACAAAACACTAGATGATATGCGATTAAGTAAATTTGAAACTTTAAAGATATATTCACCCCATAAATATTTTGGGACATTGGTAAAGAAGAGTGGAACTCGTTCCATCTCAAAAGACTTTAATTTTCTTCAGTGCAATTCCATTTTTGTGGGGTGAGTTAACACAAGAGCTTTGATGTACAAGTTTTGAAATTCTGGACTCAGACACGCGATGTCTAACAGGATGTCACGACATCACTATCTGAATGTTTTTAAACAAATGAACAAAGTAAAAAACAGAAAAACAACACAGGAGAGTTGTGAACCCAGTTCGGTGCAAACACACCTACATCTGGGGGCTACCAAGCCAGGGAGGAAGTCCACTATAAGTAATATTAATTCAAGGTAATACAAAACAAGATTACGCCTTTCACTTAATATCTACCCAATGCAACTTCAATCTAAACCACTCAGACCAGAGATCCTACTCACTCCCCCTCAATCACAGCAGTGATGAAAAACTAACCAACGAATAACAAAGAAGACACTCTTCAAAAACACAACTTGATCTTGCTTAAAAGCTTTGATCAAGTACAATAGTACTCTTGCTTAAAAGCTTTGAGTACTTCTTACAACTCAAATCAAAACACCTAGACCAAGACAATCATCATGATGATTGTTTGGCTTACAAGAAAAACTACAACGAGAACCTTAAACACACAGAACTCTAACAGTTTCTCAACCAAAAACCGTAACGGCAACAGTAGCCCTTGCGTGGAATAAATAGCCTTCAGCAATACATCAACTGGGCCTTGGATCCATAAAAATAGTTTTTGCCCTAATAAAACAAATCTTCATAACACAAGAAGCTGATAATAGAAATCATCCAATTCGTCCTTAAAGCAAATCAGAATCCATCATTACCAAATATAGCGCATAAGGTCTTATCAGATCATAAAATCATAAGTAGTAATAGAAAATAACGAACAGCTGCGAATGTCATGACATCGGCCTTGACATCAGGTAAAGGCCTGCATAAGGAAGGACTTCACAACAACAGAAAGCATGTCATGACACTGGTTATGACAGGATAGAACCACACTTTAGTTTTACCAAAAATTACAGCCAATCAACAACATCTACAAACTCCCCCTTTGGCAAATTTTTGGCTAAAACACTAATAGAAGTAAAAAAGATATCAGAGCATACAGCAGCCAACAACAGAAAAATAAATTTTGTAACAGAAAAATAAATTCTGAAGAAACAGCAGCAACTTGATTCAACTTGATTAATCACCAAAAAAAACAGAAAACCACTACTTAATCAATTGTTACAGAAACCACTTGTCATTGTCAGGGAGAATCAGAGAACACCCAAATAAAGAAAACCACAAAAAAAAACCATGTCCAAGAAGAAACCAAAGGATCACCAGAACAACAAAACAACCATTACAACCATTACAAATAGATTTGGAGAGAGAAATAATGCTGGCCCCACACTCAATTAATTGCTATAATCCTTCACAAAGACAAATTCCTAATTTGTTTCTTAAATTTTCAAATTGATTTGCATCTAAGGCTTTTGTAAAAATGTCAGCAAGTTGAAGGTCTGTAGCAACATGTTCCAAGCCAATTATTTTGTCCTCAACAAGATCTCTAATGTAGTGGTGTCTAATATCAATATGCTTGGTCCTGCTGTGCTGAATGGGATTCTTTGAAATGTTGATGGCACTTAAGTTGTCACAATATAATGTCATGACATCTTGTGTGACATTGTATTCTGATAACATTTGTTTCATCCAAACAAGTTGAGAACAGCTACTTCCTGCTGCAATATATTCTGCTTCAGCAGTAGATAAGGACACACAGTTTTGTTTCTTGCTGAACCATGAAATAAGATTATTTCCCAAAAAGAAGCATCCTCCTAAAGTACTTTTTCTGTCATCAGCACTTCCAGCCCAGTCTGCATCACAATATCCAGTGAGAATGGGTTCACATCCATGAGAGTAAAGCATTCCATACTCACAGGTACCATTCACATATTTCATTATCCTCTTGACTTGATTTATGTGACTGACTTTGGGTTCTGCTTGATACCTAGCACATACCCCAACAGCAAAGGCAATATCAGGTCTACTGGCTGTAAGGTATAACAGACTTCCTATCATGCTTCTGTATAGACTTTGATCAACACTAGTTCCCTTCTCATCTTTGGACAGTTTCAAATGAGTAGGTGCTGGTGTCCTTTTGTGAGTAGCATTTTCCATTCCAAACTTTTTGACAATATTTCTAGCATACTTGCTCTGAGAGAGAAAGATTGAGTCTTCCATCTGTTTGACTTGCAGCCCAAGAAAGTATGTTAATTCTCCAACAAGACTCATTTCAAATTCAGATTGCATTTGCTCAACAAAATGTCTAGTCATCTTGTCTGACATCCCACCAAATACAATATCATCCACATAGATTTGAGCTATTAGAATCTTTCCTCCTTCATCTTTAACAAAGAGAGTTTTATCTATCCCTCCTTTCCTGTATCCATTGCTAGTAAGAAACTCAGTTAGTCTCTCATACCAAGCTCTAGGGGCTTGCTTCAGACCATAAAGGGCTTTTCTTAATTTGTACACATGATCAGGATGGTTTGGATCTGCAAAACCTTTAGGTTGTTCTACATAGACTTCCTCATTCAAATATCCATTCAAGAAAGCACTCTTTACATCCATCTGATATAGTTTGAATTTCAGAATGCATGCAACCCCTAACAACAGCCTAATTGACTCAAGTCTGGCAACAGGGGCAAAAGTTTCATCAAAGTCAACTCCCTCAACTTGAGTGTATCCTTGAGCAAATAACCTTGCTTTATTTCTGATTATAGTTCCCAGTTCATCTGACTTATTCTTGTAGACCCATTTTGTTCCAATGACATTAGAATGTTTTGGTCTTGGAACCAGCTCCCATACTTCATTCCTTTCAAACTGACCTAGTTCTTCCTGCATGGCATTAATCCAGAACTCATCTGTTAATGCTTCCTTGACATTCTTAGGTTCAATTTTTGATACAAAACAAGAGTTTGAAACTACTTCTCTTGACCTTGTAGTAATTCCACTGTTGGGATCTCCTATAATAAGTTCTTTAGGATGATTTTTCTGAACTCTTATAGATGGACTCTTGTTAGAAGGTTCAGCCTCAGATTCTGTGATAGTAGGACTGCAATCATCTTCTCTTGTAGAGTCTTCAGCTGTAATATCCCAGAATGTTCCGACATCTTCTGTGACATCTGCTTGATTGTGGACATCATCAACCACAACATTTATGGACTCCATTATTATTCTGGTTCTTGAGTTGAACACTCGATAGGCTCTACTGTTTGTAGAGTAGCCCAGAAAAATTCCTTCATCACTCTTGGAATCCATCTTCCTTCTGTGATCTCTATCAGCAAGAATGTAACACCTACTACCAAACACATGGAAGTATTTGACAGTGGGCTTTCTTCCATTCCAGATCTCATATAAGGTGGTAGAGGTTCCTTTTCTTAAAGTAACTCTATTGTGGACATAACAAGCAGTATTCATGGCTTCAGCCCAGAAGTAGATAGGGAGATTCTTAGCATGGATCATTGCTCTGGCTGATTCTTGAATAGTTCTATTCTTTCTTTCAACAACCCCATTTTGCTGTGGAGTAATAGGGGAAGAGAATTCATGATGTATTCCTTCAGAGGAGCAGAAATCAGCAAATTTTTGATTCTCAAATTCCTTTCCATGATCACTTCTAATTCTTACAACACCATTTTCTTTTTCTCTTTGAATTCTTTGACATAGGTCCTTGAAAACATCAAACACATCTGACTTTTCTCTGATGAAGTTTACCCAAGTGTATCTGGAGTAGTCATCCACAACCACATAAGCATATTTCTTTCCTCCAAGACTTTCTATTTGCATTGGTCCCATCAAGTCCATATGTAGCAGTTCAAGAACTCTGGAAGTAGTCAGATGTGTAACCTTTGGATGCGACATCCTGGTTTGTTTTCCTACCTGACATTCACCACAGATTCTTCCTTCATCAATTTGTAGCTTAGTAATTCCTCTCACAGCTTCCAGAGAAATAATCCTTTTCATACCCCTTAGATGAAGGTGACCAAGTTTTTGATGCCACAGCTTTGCTTCTTCTTCCTTAGAGAAAACAGTAGAATAGCTGGATTCATGAGACACCCACAAGTAGCAGTTATCTTTGGACCTGACACCCCTCATTACTACTTCCTTTTCTTCATTAGTGACCACACACTCAGCTTTGGTGAAGTTGACTTGGTATCCTTGGTCACAGAGTTGACTGATGCTTATGAGATTGGCAGTCAGGCCTTTGACCAACAAAACACCTTCTAAATTTGGCACTCCTGAACAGTCTAATTTTCCAACTCCTTTGATTTCTCCTTTAGCTCCATCACCAAAGGTTACATAACTAGTAGAATGACCCTTGATATCAACAAGCAAATTTTTTGTCCAGTCATGTGTCTGGAACATCCACTGTCAAAATACCAGTCTTCCTTGGCTGAAACTCTAAGAGATGTATGGGCTATTAGAGCCATATTTTTGGGTTTCCATTGTTGCTTCTGGATGTGCATGATCTGCTTAGGTTTGTAGTAAGGAGCTTGATCTGGGTATCCATATAATCTGAAGCAGAAAGGCTTAATGTGTCCAAATCTTCCACAATAATGACATCTCCATCTTTGAAACTTTCTCTTCATTTCACTTTTCTCGTGATGTTGAGTCACATCTTTTGACATCGGTTTCAACATCTCAGCTTCAGGTTTAGTTCTGCTACTATCTTGGAAATATTTCTTTGCACCAACAAAGCCTATACCAGACATATCTCCTGAACTTTTTCCAACCTGCAAAATCTCCTCCAACATGTCCGTGCCATTGTTCAACATTTTTACTGATTTTGACATTTGATCAAGTTTGGATTGTAACATGCTAATTTCACTATTCAGTTCAGATATAGTTTCATTAAGCCCTTTGTTATCAGCCTCCAACTGAGCTATGTATTTCTTCTGCTTTTCACCTTGTTGACACACTTCAGCACTTCTGATACAGAGCTTTCTGTAGGAGGTTGCCAGCTCTTCAAAGGATAGCTCATCTTCACTAGAATCTTCATCTGAATTGCAAACTCCAATAAGGGCTGTGACATGTTTAGCTGATTCTTCTTCAAAATCACTCTCAGAATCTTCATCAGACCAGGAAACTGACAATCCTTTCTTTTGTTTCTTGAGATAAGTAGGACATTCAGCTCTAATATGTCCATACCCTTCACATCCATGACATTGAATTCCTTTACTGTGATTGTATTTTTCTTCTGGTTTAGTTCTTCTGCCAGAGTCATAAGATCTACTGATGTCAGATGAGATGTTCTTGACATTAGGTCTTGGCTTCTGATCCATTCTTCTCATAATTTTGTTGAATTGTTTGCCAAGCATAGCTATAGATTCAGATAGATTCTCTTCTCTACTTTCCTCTACTTCCTCTTAAGAGTTGGACACAAAGGCTATGCTTTTGTTCTTCTTTTCAGAATTTTCACTGATTCCCATCTCAAAGGTTTGAAGAGATCCAGTTAACTCTTCTACCTTCATTTTGCTGATGTCCTGTGCCTCTTCTATAGCTGTAACCTTCATGTCAAATCTCTTAGGTAGGGATCTAAGAATTTTTCTCACCAGCTTTTCATCAGACATCTTCTCTCCCAAGGCTCCTGAGGTATTAGCAATATCAAGTATATTCATATGAAAATCCTTAATACTTTCATCATCTCTCATCCTTAGATTTTCAAACTTCGTAGTTAGCAGTTGAAGTCTTGACATCTTCACTTTGGAGGTGCCCTCATGAGTAGTCTTGAGGGTATCCCAGACATCTTTGGCTAGTTCACACTGATGTACCAGTCTGAATATATTCTTGTCAATTCCATTGAATAAAGCATTTAAAGCTTTAGAGTTGCCAAGCGCCAATGCCTCTTCATCTTTGTCCCATTCTTCCTCTGGTTTAAGAGTTTTCTTGCCATCCTTTTCAGTAATAACAAGATGTTCCCATCCTTTGTTCACAGCTCTCCATGCTTTGCTATCCACGGATTTCAGAAAAGCCACCATGCGAGGTTTCCAATAATCATAATTAGAGCCATCCAGAATGGGTGGTCTAATCCCATATCCACCACCTTCTTTGTCCATAGTACCAGAAAGTACTGTCCCTAGATCTCACCCAGTAAAAACAGGCAGGGTGCCTGCTCTGATGCCAATTGAAATTCTGGACTCAGACACGCGATGTCTAACAGGATGTCACGACATCACTATCTGAATGTTTTTAAACAAATGAACAAAGTAAAAAACAGAAAAACAACACAGGAGAGTTGTTAACCCAGTTCGGTGCAAACACACCTACATCTGGGGGCTACCAAGCCAGGGAGGAAGTCCACTATAAGTAATATTAATTCAAGGTAATACAAAACAAGATTACGCCTTTCACTTAATATCTACCCAATGCAACTTCAATCTAAACCACTCAGACCAGAGATCCTACTCACTCCCCCTCAATCACAGCAGTGATGAAAAACTAACCAACGAATAACAAAGAAGACACTCTTCAAAAACACAACTTGATCTTGCTTAAAAGCTTTGATCAAGTACAATAGTACTCTTGCTTAAAAGCTTTGAGTACTTCTTACAACTCAAATCAAAACACCTAGACCAAGACAATCATCATGATGATTGTTTGGCTTACAAGAAAAACTACAACGAGAACCTTAAACACACAGAACTCTAACAGTTTCTCAACCAAAAACCCTAACGGCAACAGTAGCCCTTGCGTGGAATAAATAGCCTTCAGCAATACAGCAACTGGGCCTTGGATCCATAAAAATAGTTTTTGCCCTAATAAAACAAATCTTCATAACACAAGAAGCTGATAATAGAAATCATCCAATTCGTCCTTAAAGCAGATCAGAATCCATCATTACCAAATATAGCGCATAAGGTCTTATCAGATCATAAAATCATAAGTAGTAATAGAAAATAACGAACAGCTGCGAATGTCATGACATCGGCATTGACATCAGGTAAAGGCCTGCATAAGGAAGGACTTCACAACAACAGAAAGCATGTCATGACACTGGTTATGACAGGATAGAACCACACTTTAGTTTTACCAAAAATTACAGCCAATCAACAACATCTACAAGTTTATTTTCTAAAACAAAATATCTTACAACTTCATCAAAAAATTAAGTTTCATTATCAATACTAAACACTTGTGTTTTTGAGTTAAATTAAGTTTACACCAATATACAAAAATATTTTATTATATGACCTAACTTTAATTTTTCTCTTAATGAGTATATTCAACAAAGTTTAGTATGATCATCTATAAATGTGATAAATCATTTTTTATTGGATAAATAGCTTATCATATTAGGCCTCAAAACATCTCTATGAATAATTGAAAAAGATTTCAAATATTTATATACTCGTATTTGAAAATAATAATTTGTAGGATGTTTAGTAACTATGTAAATATCACATTGAAATAATAAAATATCTTCTTTAAAAAAGTTAGGAAAAAACAAATGTCAAAATGTAATTTCATCCTTATTATTTAAAATAAAAAAATATTTAACAAAATAACGTATTGGTCCAAATTAATGTTTATTTTTTGGTCCATCATCAAAGTATTTGTCCATCATTTCACTTACTAGTGTCAATCATCTTTCTCGAGATTAAGTTCCAAAACACATGATGAGTATCAAAGAAATGTGATTGACCATTTTTATTTTGTGTTAGCTTACTAACAAATAACAAACTACTATACAAATTCGAAAAACGTAATACATCTTGGATGGTTATTAAAGGAGACAAAACAACAGAATCTTTGTATGTCACATCTGAAGGAAAGTCATTGGTAACTTTTATTTTTAAAATTTCTAGCACTAGGTTTATATACAGAAAATAAACTAGATTATCTAGTCATGTGATCGGTAATTTTAGAATCAATAATCCAACAATGATTAAGAATGACACTAAGGTGGGCCAGATTGTGAAAACTATCTTTATGGACTACAACACATGAAAGAGTTTAAGACTCAAGGATAGGCATGATAATGGGACAGGGCGGGGATGGGTTTTGCATTCACTGTACCCAAACCCGAATACCGGTTAAATACTCATTTCCCTCCCTAAATCCAAACGGAGACAAAGAATTAAAATCAAAACTCGTCCCAAATGGGTTCGGATATCCCCGCCCTTTCCCATCCTTGCATCGAAGTCCATATTTTAAACTCAAAACTCAAAACCTGAATAGACGTTTCCCCCAAATTAATAATTTATGTCGAACTCTAACAAACATTAGAAATAATAAATTAAACATTAGTGAAAATTTTCTAACATACATTTCAAATAATAAAATACAAATCAAAATATAAAATGTACTAACAAAACAATTAATATTATATATTATCAAAATGAAATATCCCAAATTATCACTGAGGTGGGCTCGGGATGGGTACAAGTATCCCTATTACCCTCTCTCTGTTCTCATATTTTAAAATCAAGAAAATCTAAAACTAAGGACGTGTGTGCCAAGGACGGTTGCAATGTTCACACCAGAGTCTTTTAGATTCTTATCATCTTTCTTGTTCTCAATTTTTTGTGATAAATGTTGATTCGTGTGTGGTTGATTTTCCCAACATCACTTCTTGTCTTGCCTCTTCTCTTCGGATCTCATATAAAGTTTTTCGAATGGATGGTAATGAACTTTTCCTAGTATTTGAACTCTAACCTCATCAAGCTCTTTATCCAAATCTGTAAGAAAAATAAAAAACACAATTGTCTTCCCGCCTCTTAATGAACTAAACATTGCCTTCAGTTCACTTTTAATTGTCATTGTAACACAAATCAAATTTTACCAGAGGATCATTGGCTCATTATAGCTCCACAAATTGTCACCCTACTTTAAGCTCCACAAATTTGATTTTAGACCATATATTTGAGATGAGTTCAAATAATCAGAGTGAGAATCTTTTAAAACATCCTAAACATGTTTTGGTGTAGGTAAGAACCTAAATGCCTTTGCAATTCCTGATTCCATCAAACCAATTCCAGATCATTTAAGACCAGCCTACTAAGTCTATACAAGTCATTGTCAATTTGTTCTTCTTGTCCACTAAAAAAATGTTTGACATAGATCTCGAGATCGTTTATCACTCATTGTCTCTACAGCATAATGTCTCCTATAGGGCTAAACAACATAAAAAACAATCAAGAATACTAAAGAATGATGAACAAGGTATTTAAGGACCAGATAGTTAACTTGCTTGAGGTATATATAAAAGATATGATTGTTAAGTCCTATGAGAAAGTATATTATACAATATACAACCCATCTAGAGTTTGTCTTAAAGAAAATTAGAAGGTGCAACATGTAGTCAAACCCAAAAAGTGCACATTCGGGGTGAGTATAGAAATTCCTAGAATGATATCTCACTTAAAGGGGAATATAATTTAATCTAAATAAGTGTAAGGTCATGATTGACATGGAGAACCTGAAGACTAAGAGATGGATTCATTTCCTGAACAAATGAATTAAGTGATTAAGGGCCTGTTTGTTTTGTTTTTTTAAATGATTTTTATAGTGTTATATAATTTTGTGTAAAAAAAATTTACAAAGAAACTTTTTATAAAAGATTTAAATGAAAATTTGGTTTGTATAGTTATTCTTAAAATGTAACTTTAGGTATTTCATTTTTTTATTGAAACTTTTTTGGATATCAAAATTTCAAAAAATCACTTAATTTTGAAACTATTTCATATAGATTTTCATAAAATTCATTTTGAAATACTACTTTTTGAAAAAATTATGATTTTGACTATGATTTTGACTACGATTTGGTCTTCAATAATGTTTGTTAATGTTATAAGATGTCAAAAGTAACGTTTTGATTTTAAAAAATTAATATAAAAAAATTTAGGGTTAATAGTAGTTTATCTCCCTGTAATATGAGCGTGTTTCGATTTACCCCCACCGTTGCCAAAGACAGATTTTGGCAACGGTTTTTTTGAAAAAACCATTGCCAAAAGGTAAGGAGGGAAAAAAGCAAAATTCGCTGAATTAATGTTAACTCAAAAATTTATAATATTTTAAAAAACAATTTTGTATAATCTATTTTCAAAAATAAAAATAAAAATATATTTTTTTAAAGCTGACTACCCACCACCCTTTATTGTTCTACAAGCTATTGAGGAAAGAGACTGTCTTTGAGTGGATATTCGAAAGCGAGGCGGTATTCAACAAGCTCAAAGAGGCATGATCCCAACCTTCAGTTTTGATACGACCCAATGAGGGCAAGATTGTCTTTGTGAATTTGTCTGCATCGACAGAAGTCATTGGGGTCGTTCTGGTAAAAGAAGATAGAACATCACAGAAGCTAGTGTACTTCATTGGTGAGATATTGCAAGGTCCAAAGATATGATACCAAAAGATTGAGCAGATTGGTTTGGCTCTCGTAACAATGTCTCAGAAATTGAGGAATTATTTCCTAGCACACCACCATAAGGAAAAATCATGCCATCAAACAAGCGTTGCTAAAACCGGACATAGTAGGGAAAATGGTGAAATAAGTCATCGAAATCTCAGAATTCGGCATCGCCTATAAGTCGTGGAGAGCCCTCAAAGCTCAAACCTTAGCCGATTTTATAGTTGAAACCATATCTGAGGTATGATGAGGTTTGCTAAATCATACCGCGCATAGGTCTTGAGATGGAGCAAAAGAAGTAATGATCAAATCTGACTCACAACTTGTCACATCACAAATCAAGGAGAAGCATCAGGCCAAAGATATAGTAAAACTCAAGATAATTGAGTTTCTTGCTTTGCCACTTATTGGCTACCCTTACATTGGCAATAATCTTTCAGTTTAAGGCCGAATGAATTGATATTTGTATGTGAAAGTTGAATAGTATTTCACGAAATGTCAAGCAAACTTCTAAGTGCCTGATAATTTTTTATAGTAAATACAACTAATTACATTGATTTTCCAAACATGCTAATGAGTCTCTCTATTAGTTCAATTGCATACACTGCTATCCAAATCTTCAAAACTAGACAATTTACAAACACGGTGACAAGTTATATATATAAAAGTATACTTTTTATATTTTTATTGAAAAATACTAAAAATCACATATTAAATCTAAATACTCTCCATTAACAATAGTTACGAATCCTATTATTATACATTAAAATATAATTAGTAGCTACTTATTTAGGTAAGAAGATGGAAGTAGGATTTCCAGGGGATGGAGGATACTGGTTTAATTTAGTTACAAGAGATCCAGCTTTAGCCACAGAATCAGCATCTGCAGCAAATACAATATCCAAATCTTCTACAACCACATCTTTTGAACTTACCCGACTCATAATCAAGTCTGAGTTTTCCCTAAGAAACTCAACTTCACCAAATGGCAATCTCAAATCCAAGGCCTGTGCCCCAAGTGCAATTGCTTCTTTCATCTTAGTATCCAAGAAAGGCATACATAACTCCTGAATTTGTTTAAATTCCAAAGATTTACCTATAAAAATCTGTTGTAAAGCCTCCTTTATTTCTGACTTTGGAGGAAAAGTTCGAGTATCTATGTTAAAGCTATTTTGGAGAATACCAAGGCACTCAGCTTTCCAGCCGTCATATTGCTCATTCACATATACCAAGCATCTTCCCTTGATTTGTGCTGGCGTTACAACTGGAGCGGATTTCTTATTTCTTTTCTTTGGAAGCGAATCCCTAATCCGCGCAATAGAATCCTGTAGATATTTGTTGGCAATCTTTAGTGTAAGGTCAGGAGCATCCACTGTTGGCCAACCTGCCTTCACCACAAAACCATCCTTCTTCAAAATCTCTCTCCAAACAAACTCTGCATAATGTGGACAGATAGGTGCCAAAAGACGTGTCTGTACATCCATAAAACGCCACACCAAGTCATGATTGTAATCTTCTATATTATCCTTATATGTCGATCTATACTTATCCCTTGCAGTCCGAAGAACATTAAAGCCACTCTTAAGGGCTTCTCGAAACATGTAGTTGGTGTAATTTTGCTCAGTTGTTTTGATGGCAATGTTTATTGCATTGGCAAACACATGATCAGCAAAAGTAGACGGGGCACCCGTTCTCATAGAAGACTCTGCAGCCAAAATTGATTCATACCATGCAAGCTCTTTGGTGAGCTTGAGAATTGCCTGATTTGCTGTCTCAGGGACAAAATTTGCATCATCAACACCATCACCAGCATCAGCCAAAGAGAACCGTGTAGCATCAGCAGAAAACTCCTCAATTGCCTGACGAATAGTTTTGAAATTTCCAGTGGACTTGGACATTTTCTCCGAATTGAGCGTTATGTGGCCATTGCATCTAAACCCACGCGGCCAGTGATGTTTGGGCATAATTGCAGTATGGTTGTAAATGCAGAAGGTAAGGTGATTTGAGATAAGATCTTTACCAGAAACCCTGAGATCAAATGGATACCAGTACTCAAACTCGAGCTTCATTCTTTCTAAAAGGGAAGACGAAATATCGATGGCCTTAGGGAGAGGCCCATCGCAGAAAATATAATCCCAGACATCATCAGTCAGATGTTGAGGTTTGATAGATGATTCACTGGATCCATACATGTCACCATCCTGCAAATAATGTGCAATAGTGTAATAAGCCATGTAAATGGTAGAATCCGATAAAGACTCAACTAGGAACTGTTCATCCCATGGTATGCGTGTCCCAAGACCAAATGATCGTGAGCAAGCCCACTGGTTCAACCAGCCTAAGCTATGCTGAAATTCATGTCGCGTCTTCTCGGAATACAGGCTCATGTTAGACAGGCATTCATCAGCTAACTTCTTCCATTCTGATTCCCCGTATGTAATGTACCACTGATCTGTCAGAGCTACAACACATTCATCACCAGATCTTGACATCACCCGCTTCTCGGGCTCACTGTACACAATAGCTTGACCTGAAAGTGCAAAATAAAAAATTCAAGTAATGAACTGAAGATGACTCACAATAATGCAGGTACGAACAAAAAATTATTAACATTTACATGCTAAAAAGTAATGTAATCCATGAATTAATTCAATTTCTGTTCATTATTAGCACCAAACTATTCTAGTACCACATTTAACAATATGCTGCTATAATATTTTGAAGAAATTTATCCTCTCAATTTCTGATTGTAATAAATTAGAATGTGGTAGCAAGTTTCTACAAATTCTGAGATGCATGCGGATTAAGATTTTCCATATGTAATAATAATGTGAAGCCAGGTTGATAATCATTTTTGAAACATTATATTGTGGTAATTTAAAAAGGAAAATACACCAAAAGAGCAAAAGAAAGGCTATGAAGTTGAATACTAACCTGTTTTCAAAAGCTTGCTCCTAATCAAGGGCTTAGCTTCCTGAACTTTCTTCCCGGAAAATTCTCCAACAATCATAGTTCCCTCATTGAATCCTTTCAAGTATGTTTCCTTCTTGGCCTTTTCAAGCTTGTCTTTCTCGTTCTGACTTTTAATTTCCAACTGCAAGCAAACCGTCTCAGCGGACTTATTTCCAAACGACGGAACATCAATGATAGGCACAATCTCAAACGGCAACACCCATTCATCTTTCACACCATACTTTTCCCTAAACGCCGGGTTTGATTTCAAATCATGCAATGCCATGTAATCATCAGGAGCATCACTAGGCACACTGGTCACCAACCCGGTACCTTTATCCATCAAAATAGACAACATAGGGAGAGCATATATAATTTCATTAAACGAAAGAGGAGATTTCAATGGAAGTCCAATCAAATCATGACCTGTAAGCTCAAGCAAGCAAGTTGGTTTCTGTGGTACCCTAGAGTGATTCTGATAAGCAAGATTAAGAGCAGCCCGACGCGTCATAACAAAAATCTCAGTTTCATTAATTTCAAATGCACCATATTTCCCATCAGGCAACACCCATGCATTTGTTTGACCATACATAGTCTCGGGTCTCAACGTCGCCGCAGCAAGAAAAACCTTCTTTCCTTCCAAAACCTTAAACTTTTTAGGAAAAGGTGATACCAACTCCATCTTAATAATAGTATACTCTTGAGGCTGAGCACCTTCCCCACTAGCCCTATCATGATCACCACAGGGTTGTCCATCCAAAGGTGAAAAAATTGTATACCTAACATCCTTAACAACCTTCCCCAACGACTTCAATTTCCTCATCTGCCACCTAACAAAAGAATCAAAGTAAGGATTCATATCGGTCGTAACGAACGACCTTCTCCAATCACAACCCAAACCAAAAGCCTTAAGATCCTCCATAGCCAACGGCGGAAAATAAGATAACCACTTATAAGGATCTCGAAACTCCGGAATCTCAGCATCAGATATCCCAACACTCCTCAAAATCTCCCATTGATAAGCCTGTCCACTCGATTTCGCAGCAACCTTAGATTTCTTTCCTTTAAATTTAGCCGGAGCACCACTTTCATTCTCATCTCCAACACTCTGTTCCTCAACTTCATCAGGAAAAACCGGAGGATTACCAAACTGTTGAATCTCTCTAGCAAGTTTACCAGCAGCAGCCTGAATCGGCATACCAGTACAATGAAAAGCGAAAGGCAAAAGCACGTTTGCACCACATAGACGATGAAACGCGGCGGCAAATTCAAGTTTGGAAAGGGAAAAAGCGTGACCTAAGTGCAAGTAACCGTTCATGTAAGGAAAAGGGAGAGTCCCGAAGAATTTTTGACCTGGTTCGGGAGGCTTTTCACCAGGTTCAGATTTGAAAACTTGTTCTTGTTCCCACCATTGTTGAACTTTGGCTTCGATCTCGCGAAGACGGTCTCTACGGGCGAATTTGTTTCCACCGTCTTTAGCCATATGGTTTCGGCGAACGGCAGTGACTGTGGGAGAATGTAGAAAACTGAAGGTTTATATATAAAAAAAAAGATTGTAAACGGATTCTGTTTTGGGTAGTTATTCACTTTAACGGGCTGAGTTATGTGCCTTGGCGCCAAAGCATCATTTTTAGTTCATATATTAATTAATTTTTTATAAATAAATGAAAATAAGATGAGCGAAAAGATTCGGTACCTTCGGCGCCAAGATTTGCTTTCTCTAAGCGTCCATTGGTTAAAAGAAAATATTTTTATGTTTTTGGTCTGAAAATTTGCAAAAATTTGTTGATGTGAAATTTTTATCCTTCAATATTTGATACTTAATATGATAATAAATATAATATTTATATATTTAAAAGATATTGTATTTGTATCTTATATTCAATAGTCTATTGTAAAAGTGAATCTTATTATCATAATTAGAATCGATATTTTATTATTGTTTAGAAAATAAACTATGGAAGAATTTGATTAATGACTGCTTTAAATTTGAGAATTTGATTATACCTTATAAATGGACAAATTTATTATAGTGAATGTTACCCTAATTTCCAGCTCATATCGATTCTAATGTATATCATATATAAGTGTATAAGATAGAAAATTTATAAGTGGACAATATATGATAAATATAAGATACACTTGATTATATATAATCAAATATTAATCAAATACTAATTTATAAGTGTATCTTATAAATATATAATCAAATATTAATTTATAAGAATTTAATTATATATTGAATCTTACAAATACAATATCTTATCAATATCTTATTTTATTATTATCATAATGACTGCATTATATTTAAGAATTTGATAAGTCCGCTAAAGCTCCCACCAAAGCGCGTTCCGCAAAACCTGCTGCTCGCTAAAGTCTGTCTCGCTTATTTGTTAAGTCTGTCTCGCCTAAACTCGTCCCGCTAAAGTCTATCTCACATATTTGTTAAGTTCGTCTCGTCTTAAGTCTGTCATTTCTTAGTTAATTCTAGTAATTCAAATTCTTGATGGTTTTATTTTATACATTTATTTGTAAATATATGCAATATGTTTTAGGTAAAATTTATTTAAAAGATGCTTTATAAAAAATTGTTCTAAAAAACAAGTGAAAAATTTAATTGAAAGGTAAAAAAGACTAGCTAAAATACTATGGACGTCAACATCAAGGTTCACCAGACCCATGAGCAGTGGCGGAGCCAGCAAAATTATAAAGCCTGGATAAAATTTTAAAGACCGCAAATTTACATTGAAATATAACCTTACAATAGTATGTAAAATAAAATCACGAGGCAAATATCTTTTTCGAGACTTTTTTGCGGTGAACTTTTGAATAATATCAATATCATCAAGTGACTTGAATATCTTTCGCTCGGTGCAACATACCATCAAGTCATTAAATCTAACATCGTTGATCTTATTGTGCAATTTAGACTTGATAATCTTCATTGCTGAAAAAGCTCTTTCAACGGATATAGTCGACACCGACAATATCAAAGCTAACTCAATAAGTTTGTAAACCAATTTAAGTTTGAAAAAGATTTTTTTTAATTTTAGGGTCAAATAAGTTTTTGGTCCTAAAAAATACCAAAATTTAGTTTTTGGTCCCTATAAAATCATATGGCATATTTTGGTCCCTACAAAATTATTATGCATGTAGTTTTAGTCCTTATTGTTAAACTAATTGTATTTTTGAGTGACTATTTTAAAGGCATGTTTAGAACGTTTTAAAAAATTCATTGAAAACAATTTAAAAATTTAATTTCTAAGTCGAAATTTTAATTACTTTATCATTATCTTTTAAAATTAGAAAATTTCATATTTATTTCTTCTCATTTTAAAAAATTCTAAAATTTGGTAAATAAATATTTTACACTATTTTAAACATGCATAAAAAAATTATTTAAAAATTAAAGGATGATTAAACAGTTTTCAAAATTTTAAAAAATAACATAGACTAAAATGCATAAAAACTTTAAAAGAATCATTCATTGAAGAAAAAAATTTTAAGAAAAAACTTTAAAAGGATCATTCTGTAGGAAAATTTTTTTAGGACTAAAATTGAATGTTAATTTATTTAGAATTAAATATGTTTTTAATCCCAATAAAATTATCAATAATGACTCTTAGTCCCTATAAAAAAATATTGACTTTAGTCCTATAAAATTATTTTTGTACGCAGTTTTAGTCCCTCACGCAGTTTTAGTCCCTGTAGAGGGACTAAAACTGCATGCAAAAGTAATTTTATAGGGACTAAAAATCAATATTATTTTATAAGGACTAAAAGCTAAAATTGATATATTTATAAGGACCTTTAACTCATTTATTTATAGAAAAAAAACATATCTAACCCTTAATTTTATTTTTTATTTTTAAATATGAACACTAAAAAAAATTGGGCCGGACCGAGCCTGGGCAATTGTCCAAGTTGGCCGTATACTAGAACCGCCCATGCCCATGAGACTATCCAAGTGAACTGCGATGTACTGCAGGCGGTTGTCCTGGTCACCAGCGGGAGGTGGAGGTGGTGATGAAGAAGCCCTGGCACTTGAAGGCCCTGGAACATCATATGCAGTGGCAGATGTGGGGTTGGCCCTAGGGTGCGACACTCTCTGAGGAACCACCCCAAGTATCCATCATGACACTGCCGAGGCTGCTAAACCGCAACGGTTGTATCCATGATCTCACGGGGGGAGCTGAGGATGTGACTCTGAAACCAATGATCAATGCCACCAACTAGAGTACATGCCACTAGATGTAGCATGTACGCCCTAGCGGTAGCCTCGTACCTCCCCGCATCGACCAGCTCCTGATAAACCTTCCTCAGCCAAGACATCCTGAGGTGAAAGCTCCGAGTGTCACCAAACTCCTTGAGCACATCTAGCTCATCAACCTCTAACGCATCCCTCACCATCTGCAGCATCGTCGTCTGGTCCCTATGAACTGGTGTAAAAAATGTACCAACTATCGGAAGGTGAAACAGGGCAGTGACATCATCTAGAGTCACTGTCATCTCCCCGAATGGAAGATGGAAGGATGATGTCTCCGGATGTCATCTCTCTACAAAAGCTGATAATAGAGGGGCGTCTAACATCGTCAGGGAGCATCCAGCAAAGTCCAACAAATGGAACTCCCAAACTATCCTCGCCACCTCCTTAAGCATCGGTCCCTCGGAAAAGTTCTTCAACTTTGACCAGTGAGAAGTGAGCTTCAGCACTGGACGTTTCTGTAACAAAAAAAATACAACTAAAAAAATGCAATTAAACCACAATAGTATAATTCAAATTAAATAATAAAAATTAAGCAATGTTACATACCTCTCCCTGTCATATCCTAAAAGAGACATGGTCAGCATAGGCTGTCAAAACTGACCTGTCAGAAGGTCCTCCTGGATAAGCCTCATCAGTGTGTACTAATGGCTCTACATATGCACCTGTGGTGGTGTCCGTATCATGCACCACCACCTCCTCAGCAACCACAGTCACCCGCTCCTCAACCACCACCTCATCAGCAACATGTACCTCCGACTCAACCTTAGCTTGCTATGGCTCAACCCTAGCAACCACCGAATCAACCCTAGCAACATCCTCCGCAACAACCTCCCGAACAACATCCCCAACCCTAGCAACATCCTCCCGACCAACAACCTCAACCCTAGCAACCTGACCAACCTCATCCTGCCCGGCCATAGCAGTGGAAGCTCTACCACCCCGGCGCCGAGGTGCACGGAACCCCCTACCCGCCTACGCCTCCTCTGCCCTCCGTTTCCGGTTAGAACCAGTCGGAGCAACGCATCCAGCCTATAAGACTGGCGTACCAGCCTCATCGGCATCAGCCCTAGCACGAGCCTCTACTCTATCGGTTGTCCGACCCGTAACTGTACCATCCCTGCCTCTAGTCCTCACTGGAAAAAAAATAAAAATATAAGGAAAATGTAATTTTAAAAAACAATATTAAGTACCGGAAATTTCAAATATCTCAAAATTTCCGGTACTTGACAATATACCGAAATTTTTGAAATTTCTGATATTTTTAAAATTTCATAAATATACCGAAATTTTTGAAATTTCCGGTACAAAATACCGTAAATTTCAAAATTTTCGGTAAGAATATCGGAAATTTCACAATTTCCGGTAGAAAGTACCGGAAATATTGAAAAAATACTGAAAACTTCTTATTTTCGCAAAATTTCCGGTACGCAACTCAAATTTTCGGTATCGCCCTAAAATTAAAAAAATCCAGTGCTCTCCGTAAATTTCAAAAAATTTGGTAAATGATTTTGGTTGGGCATTTTGGTCTTTTCAATACTTTTGGAGGGTGCCAAGGACAATTTGGGGGTGGTAAGATGATTTCTCGAAATACTAACGAGTGCCCTTGAGGCACTCTTTAAGTGGTTAAAGTGACAAATTTTTTTAAAAACGTGTGTATTTAATGTATTAGAAATTGAAATATTAACTTTAATAAAAAAATATTTTTTTATTTAATATTCTTTATTTATAATATAATAATATTTATTTCTTTCTCTAAGAATGTTATTTATAAATACATTAATAATATAAGAATATATAAAGGTAACATATAGTTTTGGTGTAGCCAATTTTCCTTCTAATTATATCTTTTTCAATTTTATTTTTTTAATTTTAACTTCTCTTTACTAATTATATGGCAATTTTTATTTCTTTTTTATTCTATTTTTTTATTATTTATGGCAGTTTTTATTTCTTTTTCATTCTATTTTTTTTTATTATTTTATAAATAATTAAATATAAATGAAAAACCAACCCATAAAAAATACTGTTTATATTTGTATCCACACCGAAAAAAACGGACTGACGGGGCACTCACGTGCCGTATGGACTCTAGTAATAGATAAGATAAGTGTTATTTGTTAGCTTAGATATTTAAATACTTGTTTCCTAGAGACCGTTTTACAATTTTATAGTATCAATTAGTGATTTGAGCTAAAATAGACTTAGAATCAAAGATGATAATCACATGAGTTTTATACATGTAAGCCACGGAATAACTATCATGTTTACTACCAGAGCTAACGTTTTCTGCATGATTTCTTCACATAATGTGGGTGAGCCAAGTTGAGCACACCAAACAAACTGAACATGAAAATAAAATAGCAAGAATATTGAGAATTTCAAAACTCAAAATAAGGTGGCCAAATTAGTGAACTTTTCATATCAATGTCAAACTTTAACATTGATAGATAAATAAAATAAGGTACAGCAAGCACCAATTTGAACTTCATTGCTGAATACAGAAAATAAAAACCAAGGATGCAAAACATTGATGGCTATGAACAATTTTCAATTTTGTGAAGACCAATGCCAAAAGATTATCTATATTTAGCCATGAAGCAAATTAAATGATTCTGTCAAGGGCCAAGATTGGGGCCATTCGAGTATCTCCATTGGTCACAGGCTGAGCATCTCTCCAACTTCGCACTGTTCTCCAACGTGCAAAATTTACAAGACCAAGTGTTGTGCTTGGTAGTAACATCTCTCGGCTGTTGTGTGCCACACAATTCACATATAGGGGCTAATGACTGCATCAATCAGGAAAAATTCACATGCATTAGAATGGGAAGTATATGTTACAAGAGTATGGTAGTGTTAATTATATTTTATAGAAGAAATAAAAGTAGCATCCCTATTTCAAGAACACAATAACAAACCCTAACTTAGTATACTAAGTAGTAACACAATGTAAACAAAATGACTGTAAGGAATGAAAGCAATATAGTTTTTTGCTTACTTTATTCAACAGAGTGCATGTCAGACACTGCCACATTGCATTTTCTTCAGACTGAAGTGTTCTATCATCACCAGATAGTGACCCAGATGAACTTGGTAAGTTTGCAGAAGTAGATCCTGCTTGAGAACTCGATTGAGAATATGGAGTGATTTCTAATCCAAAACTTCTTCGTTGAGACTCAGACTGATTTTCATTGACAAATCCCTTTTTTGGTGTGTCCTCTGTCAAATCAACAAATTTATGGTTACTAGATGAATGAAGTGGTAAACTTGAATCCTTGCCACGGCTTCTTTTTCGAGATGTCGGAACCAAAGCTAGAGTAGAATTTTCAGTTGGTTTTGAGCTTCCCACAATCATCTCCTTGTTTACACGGTTTTCAGTAGATTCATAGTCACCATCTCCATGATCTGAAGGATCACATGATTGGGAACCACACCATAAGTCATCCTGTAATCTTCTTTCTGCAGCCATCGCAGCTGCTTGTACTGGAGTAAGTGCCTTCATTATAACACTATCACCACCAATACGATTTGGTCCAGATGGAAGAAGAGATCCCAACTTTGATCTCTTTTCTGCAGCTGAAAGTGCAGTTTTACGTAGAGATGAGAGTGGAGGTTGACGAGAATAGCCACCCAAGCGCCTTCCTGGGAGATCAAACCCTTCCCCAGAGCCAGTTATCCCCTTAGACATCAACTCTTCACATTCCTGTGCATGATTAGTGACATAGATAGATGGACAACAAATAAGCAAAACTAGTAATTGGCTAAAAAAAGAAACACAGTTTTCTTCTTAGAATTAACAGCTGTAAGCAACTGTTTGGTATTCTAACCAATTACTCAAGATTGTTTGCTTATCATCATTATTTGCATTTTTTAAGATTCTTACTTAATAAAAAATGATACAAAAAAGCTCATAATTTTTTCAACGAACAAAAGAGTAAAAATCAACTAGAATAAATAATCTGGGAACTTCAGTATTTTGTACATAGATCATAACCCTGTTAACCAAATCTGTAGCTACAATATGTCAGTGTAGCAGGAAAATGAGAAACTTACAGCCTAAACCAGAAAAGTAGTGAACAAGAAATAATATTGAAAAATAAAACCCACCTTCAATCCCCGAGGCAATTGTCTGAAAAAATGTGTGTATTTTCAAAAGGCAAGAAATTTTGCATAGCATATAACAGAATCAAGGGAAAAGGAAAAAATGGAACCTTTCTAAGTTCATCCCAAAGCTTGTAGAAGCTGCTATTATGAGGACCATGTGCATTATGACAAAGCTCATGAAGCATCGTATCTAAAACTTGATCATATGGATAAAAGTCTGTATCCCTGTTTGGCCTCCGTAGCCGCAACTTAACCTGAATACCAGCTCCAACATTCAATCCCAGAAGAGATGGATTGTTTGGGCTACAATCATTTAAACAAGTTCTCAGTCATATTCCACAGGAAATTTTAAAATCAAAATACAAACTCACTAACACTATTTGCCACATTGAAAACACAATTCAGAACATTTATGCAAATGCACATATTCCTCTCCCTAAACCAGATTCCAATACACTGTAATCCTAAGCATTACACAATAAGAAAATGAAATAACAGTGATTTTCACTGCAAGTTGAAAACTTTACTATCCCTAAATCTATTGCTTATTTTTTTCTTAACTACAGATTAAAAGCAAACACAAAAATAAAACGAAATCAATAAGAAAACGATGAATTACTAGAACTCGGAGAGAAGTTTGACCCTCCATTTGTGTTTGTGCATGATGGGCTGAACCTGTTTGGCAATCTTCTCCAACATCTTGTGAGCTTGCTCTTCCCCTGGCTTTCTCTTCAGAGCTTTGATTTCCCAAACCTTGTGTAGGTCACCTGCGTTCATCGTCGCAAACCCTAAAATCCCCAAATACAGTACAGTATATCAATCGAATGAGAGTGGAATTGAAATTGGGAATTGAAGAATCTGAAGAGGGGATTAGGGTTTGTGGAAGATCGCAAAGAATTTGATGCGTGGTGGGAGAAGAAGGGGAAACATCCAAACGACGCCGAAATGAATGATGTTTCGGAGTTAAAACGCGCGAGATTGGGGGGATTTTGAATTTCTCACTCGTTTAGGTGGGGCATCATTTTGAAAAAAAAAAATTTATATAACCATCTTTAAAAAAAAAAATACATAAAAAACCATTTTTTTAAACCATTTGGCGCATGGACTTGGATCATCTCCTTCAATTTTCTCTCCTTCCCTCTCCATCCTCTCTATCTCTCTCTTAATCTCACTCTCACTCATCATTAAAAAATAAAATATAATAAAGAGAGAGAATGAAATTAAGAGAGAGATAGAGAGTATGGAGAGGGAAGGAGAGAAAATTGAAGGAGAGGATCCAAAGTGTTTGGCGCATTGGTGTGAACTTTTAGTGGTGTAGCCATTCAAAACGGCGCATGCATGCAAGCCAAATAAATTGGCGCAAACATGTAGCCCACATTAGGTTAGTCATTTAAAATGGCGCCTATGTGGGCTTTACCTTTTTTTCTTTTCATTTTTTTAAAGTAATAATTGGGGACCCATTTGAACTACCGAAACCAGCTATTGCAATAAGGATTGAAATAAATAAATCCGGAAATAAATTTTTTTATTAATTTGAACAACACGATACAACGACAACAACAATTGATAAACCGAAAATAAATAAATAAAACCTAGTGTCTATCATCACCAAAATGCCCATCTGTTTCGCATCTAGGTGCTTGTATAACATGTTGAGGACGTGTATTGCCTCCGTGAACCCTAGGACCACCCCTTCCCCTTCCCTTCCTCTTTGTGGTTCAAGTTGCGTCTGTGTAGACGGCCCTGGCATTGTGATGTCCCGGCTGTCGCTGCCAAGGAATTCGTCACCATAATGTCCCGGAAACCGACTGTTGTAAAGTCGGTTACCCAAGCCCTCAAATGTGCTAAATTATGGTGGGGGAGTAGGTTCAGACACGATTTCTGGTTGGTAGCACTCAGCGGCACTTGAACTACCTTGATAGAAGTCAAATTGATTGGTTGGGGCTGCAAACCCAAAGGAGGTACGATGGTGAGATGATTGTGACACTAAAAGGTCGCGGGGGTCATATTCATCAGTTGGAGCCTCGTCGGGACTTAGTTGGAGTCTTGATGAACCAACCTCGTTGTGTTGGCTGAATGACCTACAGTTTTGGTGAGGTGGTTGACTATGGGGTTGCAAAAGTGGTTGGGAATGGGTATGGTAGGGGTTGTCATGATGGTAGTCATGTTGATATGGTGGTTGGGACTGAGTTTGGAACGGGTTGAACTGTCTGAATTGTTGTTGTTCGGAGTGGTATGCGTAACATCCCGATTTTTGTTAATATTTTTATTAATTATATTAGTAATTATATTATTTGGTGTTTTTAATAATTATTTGCTTAATTTAGTCATTTCTGATGTTCATTGAAATTTTCGCGTTTTGGGACGATTTAGTCGGTATTAGTTCGGGATAGCGAATCAATATTTAATCGAAAATTTTAATATTTTTAGTATTAGAAATATTAATGAATTAATATTTAGTGTTTTGGGAATTTTCCGAGTAGTTAAGATTAGACCGGAAATATGAGACATTGAATTATTGGAGGATTTTATCCGTATTTATTTTATTATATTATTTTATTTTACTTGGTGCGTTAAATAATTATTTAATTGTTATGAGATATAATAATTAATTGAATTAATTAACTTTGTGTGTATGGGTGTTTATTTAGTTTATTGAACTAAATAGAGATATTAAGAGATTATATTTTTGGGCCTATTTATTAGAGTTAAAAGTAAATAGGGGGTGTTATTTTTTAAGCCCAATATGACATAAGATAGTAAGGATTGAGGAGAGTAGACATAACATTATCATTTCATTTGCTGAATTTTAAAGAAGAGAATAAAAGGTGGAGAAGAGGAGTAAAAGGGGAACAAGTGAGAGCTAGGGTTTGAAGAATCAAAGAGGTAAGGGGGAGAATCTTTATTATTATGGGTTAGTATAATTGGGTCAATTTGATTAGGTTTTGTTGCTGGAAATCTAGAATCTGTCATGAATATTGTGCATTTGAGATGCTGTTCTTGGTTGTTTGTTGTTGTTATTGTTCGATTAAAGAAAACCAAATGTTAAATTGCTGTGTGTTTGATAAAATCTGGAAATGAAATGAAAATAAATTGAAGCTGCTTGTGACGGTGTCACGTGGGAGACGGCTGGTGCCAATAAGGGTCATGGGTCCCACTTGTTTTAACTCCCTTTTAATCCATGATGCTTTTACGTTTTCATGATTTGTATGTTGTAACTTGTTTTGTTTCTATATCACATTTGTGCTTGTTATTAATTTCATATTAGTTACCATTAATTAGGATACATATATACAATGATGGTAATATATAATAGAGATAAACATTATGAGATGAAAATAGTATAAATAGTAGGATAGTGAGATTATGAAACAGTGACCGCTATAAAATAAAATGAAATGTAAAACAGTCCCGTTTGATCGAAATAGCCGGATTAAGCGGTAAAATTAGTTGTCCGGAATTTAATGAAAATTTACGTGGTAGCTAAGTTTAATTAGTAGATTAATGTGGTAGTGTTATTTTGTTGAAATTGTGATATTTTACGGACCGACCGAAATTGTGTGGATTTGAATATTCTTATATTAAAATGTTGGTTTTGTAATAGAAAATGAAATAGTAAATTGGAGCTAATGTAGTGTAATTATTAATTGGTTGATTTACTTAATAGTTGAATTAATTTCAATAAGTTTAATTGATTGGAATAAATTTGGAATTAGATTAATTATTCGGTTTTGTCGGTAAAGTACGATATATTGAGAATTTGACCGTAATCGTATTTTTGGCTAAATACTAATGAATTGATACTTGGTTTGGAAGTATATTCTTATATTTTGTTGGCAATATGAATTAACATGAGATAGTATGATTTACTAGTGTTAATTGTATTTTGTGAATCATAATTGAATATTGTTTCTATTATGTGGATTGATATCAATGTGTTGTGAATGTTGTGTACAATTTGATATATAATTCATAGAGTTGAATTATTATGGGTATGCGGTAAGTTAAGATTGATTAGATAATCTTAATTGCATAGTTGGTTGGTAATTGTACATTCATTCATGACATAGTCGGCTTTATTGTGGAAGCGGTGAAACTGTGGGTTCACATGGTAATAGACGGTGATCCTTGAATGGAAATAGACGTAAAATACGTTGATCCTTAATTGGAAACATACGTGGTGGCTTTGATCTTGTCCGGATCGGAAGCGTGGCTTGGATTCTAGATATTGAATCGGAAAGCGGTGAAACATTGGGTTCACATTGCGGTACCACATGCATAGCGTCACATTAGAGTTATGCGGTAATTGAATATGTGAAATTGATGTAGTTGTGATATGTAAATGAGTTTGACAATTTAAATGGGTGATGTTTGGATACATACTTGGTTAAATGTGTGAATATGTGATAATTATGGTTGTGTGTATAATTGGAAATATAGTATTGGAATTGGAATAGTATACTCTTTATACTTTTTGAATGCTTGATATATGTGAATATTTTGAATTGTATTATTTTACATGATTAGACATGGTATAATAAATTCCTATAATTGTTGATCTTAACCATTGTATCTTATTATACTTTCTTCATAATGATTTGTATTCTCACCCTTCTGTTTTAATGTTGCCCTCGTTTGGCTACATGCAGGTTCTGGTGTTTAGTAGCTCGTACGAGATTTAGTCGGAGAGCTTCCGAGTTTGTGTGATCATTAAGTAGTGAGTCAATGCTCTGGTCATGTAACACTGGGTAGACTAGGCGTGTTGAACTCGTGTTTTTATTTGGTTATGTATTATGTTACAACTTATGAACCTGTTTATTTGGCTACTTGTTGTTTGAGAGGCTTTAAGCCAAATGTTCTGATTATGATATTATTTTATCTTGAGAGGATTATTAAGATATGATCATGGTATGGGACATGAATCATTTTATGAAATACATGAGTATTCATTATTTTCTGCTGTGAATGCATATTCTTGATGATTTAAGATATTTGAAACGTGTTAATCTAAATGACCAGGTGTATTGTATATTGATGATGAATGATGTTGGTTTTTGAAAGCTTTTAGTTTTTGAAAACATCGATGTGACGCCCTTTTGTTTATATGCATGTTTATTACTCTGATTATATGTTAAATATTTTGGGGTATTAAAAGGGGTGTTACATTAGTGGTATCAGAGCATGGTCGACCAGTTGGTCAAGGTTATTAATGTCTTTTGTCCCGTTGTTTTTGATTTGTGTATCTAACACAATCGATACTGTTTTGTCTGGTTTGGTTGTTGGATGTCTTAGGACAATGGCTGCAGGAAGAAATGGTGAGATGAATGTTGAGGCAGTGAAGAGGTGGACTGGTGCGATTGGACAAACACCACAAGAGAGTGTTGGTTATGGAGGAAAGGATGAGTTTCGTGCTTTTGGAGATTTCCAAAGGTGCAATCCGCCCATCTTTGAAGGAGAGTATTGACCGGACAAAGCACAAGCATGGATGAGAGAAATTGAGAAGATCTTTCAACTCGTGAGTTGCACTGATGTACAGAAAGTACAGTTTGGTACCCACATGCTGACGAAAGGAGCTGACGATTGGTGGAGTTATACTGTGCTAAGATTTGAAGAGAAAGGTATGGAAGTTACTTGGACTCTTTTCCGTGATACATTTTTGGAAAACTATTTTCCAGAAGATGTGCGTAGAAAGAAAGATGTAAGATTTTTAAAGTTGAAACGAGAGGGATGACATTTCCGTGGGAAACCGTATGATAACAAGAGGAAACAACCTGGTTTTGGCAAGAAGCTAAGTGGGGGAGGGACTCCTACTCTACTTAAGTGTTTCAGATGTGGTATTGAAGGTCATCGTGCCGTTGATTGTGATAGGAATCCTGTGACATGTTTCAAGTGCAACAAGATTGGTCACAAAGCACACAAGTGTAGAATTGGTTTGAGTGTGACTTGCTACAACTGTGGAGAGCAGCAAGGGCACATTAGTACCAAATGTGATAAGCCAAAGAGGGAACAAGCGAAAGGAAAAGTACTTGCGTTGTCTGGTGCTAAGATCACTACTAAGGAGAGGTTAATCTGAGGTACGTACTTTATTATTGATGATAGTGCAACGTATTCTTTCATTTCTTTGGATTGTGCTGTGAAGTTGGATCTTGCTTTATCTGTTATGCATAGAAGTATGGTTATTGATACAACTGCTATGGTTTTGTTTCTACTTCTTTTGCGTGTTTGAATTATCCGTTGAGCATCTTGGTAGAGATTTTGGGATTGATTTAGTTTGTTTTCTGCTAGACCAATTTGATGAGAATTTTGGTATGAATTGTTTGGAGTTGAAACAAGTAATTGTAACTTTAAGAGAGATTTTGGGTATTGGTGTTTTAAGTGATTTCGAGTGCGAGTTCTGATGGAACACTATTATGGTTTAGTAACGATGGTTTATTTTTCATTATGATTGTCGGTTGTCTATCGACAAATTGAGGACTTGATCACCCTTAATCTATTGTTGATAGAAGATGAGATCGTATTGGACGAGATAGACTTGTCTTACTAACTTGGTAGCGTGTAAAGAGACTAAGGAGAAGTTGAAGAGTCGAATTGAGGAGTTATATGAGAAGAGGTTCAATTGTCTGTGTGTATAGTCATAAAGTCGCGCATGTTTTGTTGAGTAAGAAGAAAATAAGGTTCTATGAGGTAATGTTTTGAGGATGTTTTGATTCTAATAGTGACAAGGAACATGCTGAACATTAAGGATTATGCTATCAATGTTGAAAGAGAAGGGAGTTAAATGCGAAGTTCTCTGAATGTGAGCTTTGGTTAAAGGAAGAGGGTTTCTTTAGGTTTGTGATTTTGAGCTGAAGTGTATTAATGCGTAATCGACAAGTGGTGGCTTATGTTTCAAGGTATATGAGATATCGTGAGAGGAATTATTCGATGTATGAATGGATGTCATCCGCCGTTGGGTTGTTTTGAAACTTAAGAGGCATTAATGTTTGGATCGAGATTTGAGGTGTGTAGTGACTACAAGAGTTGAATATGAAGTAAACAAGATGATAAGTGCCAAAATGTCGATATTTTAAGTATATAATTGTGGCACTTATCGATTCTATTCTTATGATTTTTGTAATAAAATCCTAACTTTTATGTAAATATGTGCATAGTTGTGTTTTTGATTCATTTTTATACCAATTAATAGTTTTCCATTCATTTTATAGGTATTCATGCATCTTTGGAGCATTGAGTAATAAAGACCAAAGGCTAAGCTTCAAGAATGCAAATTCTACCAATTCATCAAAGAATAAGGCTCAAAATAAGGATGACCAAAATCTTCATTTTGGTTTCCACTCAATCATTATTGGATAGAGCATTGAATAAATTTTCCAACGCTTCGAACCGGGCGCAATTCGGAGTTACGGTTCTCAACTTATGACGAAAACAAGATTTCACTTTTGCTGTCAGCCGCTAAGCGGGAGTACCTTCGCTGAGCGACCATGACAGATAGCAGCTCGTTAAATAGGGGTAAAAATCATATTTTTAGGTTATGTTTTGGGGTAATTGTTCCCAAATCATCAAACCTTCATTCTTAGGGTAGATTAGCTTAGAAAACAACTTCGGAGGTTGCATACGGATGATCGGGGTGGATTGAGCGTCGAACGGAGCTGACAAACCGGGAGATTTTCGGTTCATTTCTCTTCTTCTTTGTGTATTTCTCTTTGGTTGGGTTTTGTTTGTATATTTACTTGAATCTTATGTATATTTACCGATTATAATGTTATGTTTAACTTGCTTTACAAATCTGTGTTGATGTTGTTATGGATTTTTGCTCTATGTTGGAGATTTGGGTTGCTTTAGAGATAAACTTCTTGAATCCTTATCTAGGATGATAATCTGTTGGTTCTGAACTCTAGAGATAGATTTAGAGCTAGCATTCATTGTGGGTATCTGTACTAAATGCTTTCGTGTTTGAGCGGCGCGCGAGAGATCGCCGACGCGAGAATACAGATGTTCTCACGACTTCGCGTTAGAGATAACCTTAGTTGTGAGATGATCTCGTTTGTGCTCCAGAGATGGACGCTTATATGAGAGATACGTGATAACATAGATGAGTATCGTAGGTTGAGTATAACGGGTTGGTAAGTGTATGTTTGTGAAGAGTGAATATATTTACATTCCTGATAAGTTATTTCTCTTCTAAGAATGTGTTTATTCTTTTCTTGTATATATCTTTGTTTACCTTTTGCTTATTCAATCCAAAGTTCGAAACCATAGAAACTGTTGAATGGCATCTCTCCATCTCTGAGGACGATAATTCCCAGATCAATATTTCCAAATCTTTTTTGTTGCTTGCCCTATACTGCATTCAACAAAATGGCGCCGTTGCCGGGGATGGTTGCTTGAATTGCATCGCAATAGTTTATATAGTTTTGAGCTTTGTATATAACGTATATATTGTATAGTTTCACGTGTATATATTTGCTTGTACATGTTTACTTGTTTATGTTCACCATATAGGTTTACTTGTATATGTTTGCATACAAGTATACTTTTGTTGGTGAATGTTGGTGAAACGCGTTGAGATCGGACTAGTTTGTTATTCAAAATCTTCACTTTTTAACTTGTGAATCCAACATTCACCAACTTTTCTCTTTTTGTATGATAATAGTTGTTTGTGTTCCATAATTGTGTATATGTGTTGGTTTGTGTAAATAATTGTATACTTGCGTTTTCTTTTATGTTCGTATAATTGTTGTATATATTTGTACCCATAATGTTTGTTGAGTGGTTGGTTAGGACACTTTCTTTAGGCTTGTGCGGTGAGACGTCACCATGGCATGACGAGAGGAGGCTACTTTCCAAACAGGGAAACAATAAAGGCATCGAGTTAACGACGTAAATGGTTGTAAATATTGTTTATATTTCTGTTTATGAGGAATTTAGGTGAAGTGGGGAGTGATTAGAACAGATGGTGCAGTTCTGATTTTTCTGAGTTTTGTTGTGTCCGCTAAGCGGAGCCTAGCTCCGCTAAGCGAGCATAGCAGAATTTTGTTTTCCTGCTTTGTACCAGTGGGGTTCCTATTCCACTTGGTTCACTCATTTTTCCCACTTTCACCAAGGCTAATTAGTAATATATATTAGTTTTGTTTTTCTAATTCTTTTGTTGGTTGTTTGTACTCAAATTTTGTTCGGTGATTCGAAGATTTTTTAGGTGATTTTCTGAAGCTTGAGTGTTTCAACTTGCGGATGTATGGTAGGATATTATTTTTGAAGTTGTATCATTCAAGGTATTCATTTACCGCTTTCTATAGCATAACATGTTTAGGAAACTTTTCATTTGTACAATTACCATGCCATTTATTCTTTTGCATTACTTGCTTGTTGATTGAATCACTTTAGTTCCCAAACCATAAATGTGAGGAAGCTTTCCATTGTTTACATATGCTGGAGGCCACAATCTTTGTTTTAACTAGATTTTATTATGCTTAATCTTTTGTTTATGTTGATTTTATGAAATCATGAAAAGGATCAAGGCATTTTGTTTCATTTTGAGCACAACCACCATAACCAAATAGTCAATTCACCTTTTGAGTGTGTGATCATTTGTTAACCCTTTTGAGCCTTTTTGTCAATGTCCATGTAGTTTTTCCTACATACTTATTTTTGAGTGTTTAGTTCTCATTTTTGCATGGATGATTGATTCTTTGTTTTCTTGAACCCTTAACCATGATTTTTTGTATGAATTTTTACCTTGCCTTATAAAGTAGGGAGTATTCATATGATTGTATGGTTGAATTTAAGTTGGGGAGAGAAATGGTTGCTACTTATGTGGTTGTTGCTATGTGGTTGAAAAGAAAAAATAAGAAAAAAATGAAAAGAAAAGAAAAGAAAAAGAAAGAAAAAAAAAAGTGAAAAAGTTTTGAAAAACAAAAAAGAAAAGAGAAGCGACTAATTGTGCTAATAAGTATTGTGATTGGTTTGAGAAACTTGGAATAAGAAAGAAGTTTAATCGAGGTTTTGTTGTTTGAATCTTTGGTGGATTGATCACTCCCTTAGGTTTAGGCAAGTTTTTGTTTCGATTAGCCTTAGGACTTATCCCTTGTTTATTAACCAAGCCACATTACAACCTTGAAAAGCCCTTGTGATTCTTGCTTTTGTATCTTCAATGTGATTTTTGGATGAATGCATAATTTAATCTTTTGTTTGCAAGATTTTTGGATGAGTGTTAAAAGTCCTTCACCTTTGTGTGTTCTTCATCCATTGATGAAATTTTGCTATGTGTGATTCATGAGATAACATGTATTGGTTTAGAATATTTTGCATGATTTTTGTACTTAAGATTAGTTTCATTTACATGTTGTCGTTGTAGTATAGTGGTAAGTATTTACTTTGTTTATACGTTTTTGTATTGAGCCATACATTTGTTTTTGGCTTTCAAAACTTGTTGATTCACAATTCTTTGGTTTATCACTTTTGATTCTTTGATTTATTTGACATTGTTTGAGGACAAACAAAGTTTCAAGTTGGGGAGAGTTTGATAAGTGCCAAAATGTCGATATTTTGAGTATATAATTGTGGCACTTATCGATTCTATTCTTATGATTTTTGTAATAAAATCCTAACTTTTGTGTAAATATGTGCATAGTTGTGTTTTTGATTCATTTTTATACCAATTAATAGTTTTCCATTCATTTTATAGGTATTCATGCATCTTTGGAGCATTGAGTAATAAAGACCAAAGGCTAAGCTTCAAGAATGCAAATTCTACCAATTCATCAAAGAATAAGGCTCAAAATAAGGATGACCAAAATCATCATTTTGGTTTCCACTCATTCATTATTGGATAGAGCATTGAATAAGCTTTCCAACGCTTCGAACCGGGCGCAATTCGGAGTTACGGTTCTCAACTTATGGCGAAAACAAGATTTCACTTTTGCTGTCAGCCGCTAAGCGGGAGTACCTTCGCTGAGCGACCATGACAGATAGCAGCTCGTTAAATAGGGGTAAAAATCACATTTTTAGGTTATGTTTTGGGGTAATTGTTCCCAAATCATCAAACCTTCATTCTTAGGGTAGATTAGCTTAGAAAACAACTTCGGAGGTTGCATACGGATGATCGGGGGTGGATTGAGCGTCGAACGGAGCTGACAAACCGGAAGATTTTCGGTTCATTTCTCTTCTTCTTTGTGTATTTCTCTTTGGTTGGGTTTTGTTTGTATATTTACTTGAATCTTATGTATATTTACCGATTATAATGTTATGTTTAACTTGTTTTACAAATATGTGTTGATGTTGTTATGGATTTTTGCTCTATGCCGGGGATTTGGGTTGCTTTAGAGATAAACTTCTTGAATCCTTATCTAGGATGATAATCTGTTGGTTCTGAACTCTAGAGATATATTTAGAGCTAGCATTCACTGTGGGTATCTGTACTTAATGCTTTCGTGTTTGAGCGGCGCACGAGAGATCGCCGACGCGAGAATACGGATGTTCTCACGACTTCGCGTTAGAGATAACCTTAGTTGTGAGATGATCTCGTTTGTGCTCCAGAGATGGACGCTTATATGAGAGATACTTGATGACATAGATGAGTATCGTAGGTTGAGTATAACGGGTTGGTAAGTGTATGTTTGTGAATAGTGAATATATTTACATTCCTGATAAGTTATTTCTCTTCTAAGAATGTGTTTATTCTTTTCCTGTCTATATCTTTGTTTACTTTTTGCTCATTCAATCCAAAGTTCGAAACCATAGAAACTGTTGAATGGCATCTCTCCATCTCTAAGGACGATAATTCCCAGATCAATATTTCCAAATCTTTTTTGTTGCTTGCCCTATACTGCATTCAACAGTTGCATGAAATTTATGAATGAACAATCTGCCAAGGCCAACAGTTATCATGTAACTGCTTTCGATCGATTTAACCGCACCTTCAGTGTTCGAGAAACAATTGACCACAATGAAGGATTGCCGAGACAACAATATCGGGTTCTACTAGATGATCATTGGTGCGACTGTGGTAAGTTTCAAGCATTTTGTATGCCTTGCTCCCATGTCATAACAACATGTGCATTTGCGCACCGAGACGCATTATCGCTATTATCTCCAATTTACAAGGCTGAGACATTGCTACAAGTATACAGTGTAGAATTTCCAGTAGTGGCAAAGGAGGATTACTGGCCTCAGTATGATGGGGAGGTAGTATGGCATAATGACACGATGCGACGAAATAAAAAGGGTCGCCCCAACAGTATTCACATTCAAACTGAGATGGACGTGCATGACAAAATGGAAAGAAAATGCAGCATTTGTCGTCAACTAGGGCACGGTAAAAAGAAATGTCCTAGCCGTGGAACAACCTCATCACATGTTTAATCAACTTTGTAACATATTTTTACGATAATGTATCGACTTCGTGTATCGACTTTGTAACATATTTTTAATCAATGAACTCTACTTTATTAAGCGGCGGAATCGACAACACAAATATTAAATAACATTATTAGGGTTAATTACACTTTTACAAAACCAGGATATCGGACAATTATTCGAAAATCGAAGACCGGAATCGAAAACTTTGCGCGAAATGGATCAAAATGGGGTATTTTTTATAAAAAAAACTCTAACACTTATGAGCCATTTGAAACAGATCATATGTGAAAACAACAAGAAATAGGCGCCATTTGAAATGGCTTACCTATTTTCCTAACATGTTTGCACCATATGATATGGCTTGTTCTACAAAAGTTTGTTCCAATGCGCCAAATGGTATGGCGCATATACCAGGGAGTACTGCGAAACCTAGACACTTTGGTAAATTTTTTGAAAAACTGGTTTTTTAATATATTTTTTAACTTAGATATTTAAAAAAAATTTCCATCATTTTCCAAATTAGTATTTCTCATTTAAAATAAATATTGTTTTAAATTTTACATACAAACTAAAAAAAGAAAAAAAAATGAGGGAGTTGAAGAAGAATGAACTTCCATCATGAAGAGTAGAGTACAGGCTACCCGACCCTAAATAGGTCGGTGATGACGGGCCCTGGGTTTTTTAGGACTGAGACAAAAAATTCGATTTATTATGGGCTTGAGAATTACTACCCGAGTCCGGTCTTAGATGAGCTTCGGGCTACTCGGCCCTAAACGAACTTTTTTATTTAAAAAAATTAAAATAAAACTTCATAATATTTTAAACATAATATATTTTTAAGTACTATATTATCTCTTATAAATACTATAATGTATTTTAAAATACAATATATGTTCAAATTGTATAAAATAATACTTGAATATTTAAAATAACGGAAAAACTAATATAATACAATATAAGAATGTTGATTATTTTGTTATGTAATCAAATATTGGGAAAACACTTCCTTTTGTATTGGAAAAGTTTATTTTGTCATATTAGTCATTATTTTATGTTACATCGGCGTTGACTTAATTATTTTAATGTGACTTAAGCGAATTTTAGTCTACATATCACTTTTGGACTATCAAATGCAAAAATGAATAAATTTGAGAACCTAAAATAAAGCAATTAAAATTTGAAAGACCAAAATCAAATAATTAAGAAACTTAAAAGATCAAAACTACATTTAAACTTTTAAAAATTAAGATATAAATATCAACAATTAATTCACAATCATTTAACTCAATTAATAAATACCAATTGTACCCAATTGAGTTATCTTAATTTTTTTCATTATATCATTAAATATAATAATAATTTTGTATAAAAATAACATATAAAATAGTTAAATCAATCACTTTTTTTTTATATAAATGAATATTTAACTTCTTCAATAAAGGACATAAGGAGTAAAAACAAGTTTATACTTACTTTTGCGCTATAATTTATTTTGGCCAAAAAGGAAAAAGAGCACTAGAAAAATAGCATATGAAATTATATTGGTGTTTGTTTTCCTTTCCCCTCTTCATGACATTCTCATTCTCTCTCCAATAGAAAAACAAAAACATAAATTTCATCGAAAGACTCCATTATAAAGTTAAACCATTTTCATATTAGAACCCTTTCTAAACACTATCTCTCACAAGTCATCATTTTCATATCCTCCAAACCACAACAACCTCAAAAAACAAGAAGAACCTGTTCTTCTCAAATGTCCACACCAATTCTGCTACCGCCACCACCACCACCACTACTACCCTTAGAGGTAACCCAATTACCACCCTTAGATGTAACCCAACAGGCATACACAACCCATTCTAGTCAAGGGTCGGTCGGACCCGTCATTGCGGTTCTTGCAGTCATCACTGTTCTGGGTATCATTGCAGGTATGATTGGTAGGCTTTGTTCCGGTCGCCGGGTCATGGGCTATGGCGAATACGACGTTGAATCATGGATAGAAACCAAATGCTCTTCTTGTATCGGCAGCAGAACAGCCCCTCCTCCACCACCATCATCTCCTCCGCCAGTGAATGAACCTGATGCTGCTGAGGATTCTCAAGAGATAAAAGAAGATCAACAGTCACAACAATAATCCAGGCAAAGCTCACTTGGTCATAGTAGTAGTTAATTAATTACTCCATTTTAAGAACAAGCAATTTTCATGTTTAGGGTTGTTATGTGTTTTCAAGAAGTAAAATTTTATTGTTTTCACATTAGAGTTGTTATGAACTATTTTTTAACTGCATTTGATTTATCTCCAATTGTTTGTGGTTATGGAATGTGTGACTCATGGGTTTTGTATGAGTGACCCTCTAAGCTATTGGGATTGAAATTTTTTGTTGTGATAAGAAAACGAATACAAGAAAAAAGGTAAACTTTTTTAATCTAAAAAATCAAGGGTTTAGATTTAGAAACTATATTTTATTTTAATGACAAAAGGAGTTGGGTATCACTTCCTCATTCTATTATAAGAAGATTGGAATTTTTTTTTCATGTGATCTAAGAAACAAAACAAAACAAATTTGTTTATAATCTAATTATGGAAAATGTATCCGATCCACCGAACATAAATGCCCCAATTTTTGATAGATTGAGTCAAGGTTTTAAATAAGATGACGAGACATATATGTTCCTTTTCTATCCGGTTAGTAAAAATTTGGGGAAAAAAATAGAATGAAGGCCGAGTATATATAATTGAGTTGAGGGTGTGAATTTAAAATTATAATTCGAATACAAAAAAAGAAAATATAAGATGGAGTGATCATGTATCATCATGCGAACCTTGCATTTCTAAAAATTTAAAAAGAAAAAAATTCGATTTAATGTTCATGTCTTAGAAAAAATGGAGCTAAACGGAACAATGTTATTAGAGAATGAGAGTTTAAAATCTTAATCTACCCCAAAAAGATGCGGATAAAATGAACATGCATGACAAGTTCAATTGCATTCTCTACTTTGTTTGCATTGTTCGACATCATTTTTTTCGAGTATGTGGTATTTGTATAATACTAATGAGAAGAACTATTAATTAAATTGTTTTTATTATTAATTATAACTAATGATGTTTTAAAGTGAGAATTATTAAATAAAAGTATAGTAATATAATAATTGTTATTATTTTGAAAGAATTTTTTTTTTAAACAAAAAATGAAACATTTTATGGAAGAATGAATTAGTTCGCCAGGGCCGGCCCAAGGGCCAAGTTATCGAAGCTAGGGTTTTAGGCCTCAAAAGTTAGGTTCAAAAAATGTCTCAAATTTTTTTCATTTAATTATAAAAATATATAATGACACTTGAGTTACATATATTAATGTAGTTGAGTTGGTAATATATATGCCTCTTTTCTTTTTGATATTGAGTTCAATTTTTAACAACCACAAAATTAATATTTTCAAATACATTTTAAAGATCTTACTTTAAAATTTACTTAAGCCTCTAAACAAATTGAGCCGGCCCCGATGTTGGCATATTAAACTTTGAATTTGTTGGTTGGGTTGTACTATTATTTTGTTTTTGATAACAATAAATTGACCGTGTTGGAGTTATTCAGGTGGTCCTTTAAACTAGGTTTTATTTAGACTGTTTGTTGAATATTACTATTCATTGCATGCATAAAAATGAAAATATATTAATGCTACTTCTATATTCATCTTTGGATTCTGAAATATGAGTTGTGAAGTAATTATGATACATCATTTTTGGATGTAGAAAAGACAAAGAAAATGGACATTCTTAGTTATGGTCAAGACCAATAGCTAGTTCTTGTCTTAGTAGGGTCCATATGTTGGACATACCGACCTGGTGCATTTATTAAAAATTTTCATATACTTTTAACATTTTTTGAAATTTAATTTAAATTTTTTAAATTTCAATATAAGTTTTTAAAGTCTAAAAAAATTTCTTGTTAAAGATTAGAGGTTAGATGATAGCTCATTAACCATAGAAATGACCTAACAAGAAAAATGTGTACAGTTTTGAGAATGCAATCTATGTCTAAAAGCTAACTTTGCATTTGCATATATACCAAAAATTGTAGGACAGCTACACCACGTGATCCTCTACATTTAAGCAATAGGTTTTTGAAATTTCATATCCATGTGATAAACACAGCTTTTGTCTCAGCTACGAAGTCTAATTATCGACATTCACTGCACCAATGGTAAGGATATATTACAGCTATGAAGATTATGTTGAAAAGAGAAATTAGTTCACCTAGCTAGCAAACATAGAATGAAACAATTATTTGAATATCATTTGTAAGAATAAAAAATGGTGTTGGTTGGTAAGAAAACAAATTTGTTCAAATGATGTTTCTAGCATATTTCAATTGTTTTAGGAGTAAAATTTTAATGTTTTTACCTTTATATATATATATATATATATATATATATATATATATATATATATATATATATATATATATATATATATATATATATATATATATATATATATATATATATATATATATATATATATATATATATATATATATAACGTAGATCCGGTTTATTTTATGAAGGTCTATTTTAGCAAGATGTACCTTAGGGTGTATTTAGTTAAAGGTGACTAATACACACTTTCATAAAAATAAGTGGGTCTATTTTAGCAAATCTCATACATCCACTTATTTTTATGAAAGTGTATTTTAGCAACATGCATTTTAAAGTACATTTAACCATTTTGTAGTTAATGCTGGTTAAAATAGACTTTCATAAAATTAAGTGGGTCTATGATACCAAATATATTGTCACTCAAATATTTTTTAAAGTTTCAATATGTTATTATTTATGCAACTTTTTTTAAAAGGTGCATTTTGTGCTAAATAATATTTCATCTCAAATTGTATTATGTTTTTAGAAAAAAAATTCAAGAACAGTTTTGTATTTTGTATGAAAAATTGAGATGGTTTATAGATAAACCACATCATAGAACTTATCTTAGTGTATTTTTAGTAAATTTTGTGTTAAATTTGTGTAAAATATTAAAACAAATTTAAAATGTTATATATAATAATATTAATTATTTAATCTTTTTAGGAGTTATATGTTAAATATGTGAAAAAAATCAAGACTAATTATATTAATTACTTTTCTTCAACTTATATAAAGTAATGTATTAGATCTTTATGAAATTTTTAGACGGATTGAATACATACTTATAAAACATTTATTTTATATATATATTTTATATTTAGATAATTTTGTCTCAAATTTATGTAAAACTTTGAAATAAATAAAAAGATTTTATAATTTGTAGAGAGGGTCTGCCTCATATCTATTAGAGTATTTGATACTTATTAAATACAAAATATATAATATTATTATTTTTACTTAGAGGAATTCTATTTATATAAATAATAAGTAAAATATTAATATTTTATATTTCAAAATAAAATAATGACATTAATAAATTTCATCATTGAAATAACAATAAATTATATTTCTATGAAGTAGATACTATGAGGCACCGAGACAGGCATAAAAAAGTATGAGAGGTATTTATATAATTACTTTTGCTTAAGTTACTCATGCTAAATATTTATTATTGACAATATAAATCATAAGAATTGTATGTGTAACAATAATATATATACATTACTTTAATTTCATGCAAACCAACAATCATAAAAAATGGATGTATTGTAAACTACGTACATTTTACTTATTCTTTTCAAAGTATATACTGTTAAAACATTAGTTTTCCTTGATTAATTTTAAATTTCATAAAATTTTATAAATTTAAATAAATAAATAAAATTAATTTGACGGTATGACTGATAAAAGAAATTGCTTTGTCCCATGTTTTTTTAGGAAATTATGATTTATTTTCTTGGGAAAATTACGGTTGAAAAACATTTTTTCCGTAGACTCATTTAGTTGGAAAATGGTTTTAATTTAAAAAAAGTAAACACTTTCTCATAAACCTTTTCCTAAAAAAAATTTTTAAATTTAATAAACTAAAGATACTTGTCACAAACATTTTCCATGGAAAAGTTTTTTATTTCAAAATGTTAATAGTTTTTTATTTAGTATATTTTCAAAACTCTTAAAAAAAACTCCAAATAATTATGTATTGGGATAATTTCACTAGGATCTTGAGAAAGAATGACCCATGAATGTAAATTGCAAGCTATTGCCACAACTCTAGGTAGGCACCCAGTTTGTGAAAGATAGATCGCCCGATACGTTATGAGGTCACCAAGACTTGGGTCACAGAGCGCTCATTTGAATTTGGATCACCTAAGTCAACCACCATTGTCCATTTACTTAATAAACATAAGAGATGACGTTTCTAAGTAGTAGTCGATTATAGCTTAGCTAAGAAATGATAACCACCTCCCTAGATTCTAGAGAGACTGAATTCCTTATGGGCCACGTTTCATGTCGTGGAGTTAGGGGAAGTGATTCTTTAACTCACTACAAGAAAACTTGCCCACAACCTCGTGATATAATGACATGATAAACACGTGACAAAAAGGGGAGTTGCGATGTGTTTATCACCTTGCTATGTATCTTTATTATTAAAAATATAGAATTCATGTTAGCACATGGGGGAGTCAGGAAAATTTATTAAAGAAAACATTGTGGCGTGAAAAACACGTTGCAACTTAAAATGTAAAATAAAATAAAAATAAAGAAGTCAGACTTGCACATGGGGGAAGTTTGAATTTTTCAAAATTTAAGTTGTGGCATGTAAATCATGTCACAACCTTAAATTCAAAAATAAAAAACTGAAGAGGGAAAGTTGACTCACGAAGGATCGGATAGGTGGAGGCTGACTAACGACTTTAACTAGTGTTATGATATTCACGTCACTGATTTATAAGTGTCAGATAGTTGCGGCGTGAAAACCATTTTGCTACCTTGCCACGTGATTTTCATGTCTCAAACTTAGGGTGGACAAAATATATCGACCCGACCGGAAAACCGAAAAATCCAAAAAATCCGTGACTGTTTTGGGTGGGTCGGTTCGGGTATTGGGTGGCAGAGTTGTAAAAATTCAGTTTATGGTGAGTATATTCAGACAATTTCAGTTTACAAAATTATAGCTATCGGTAGCTAAACCCGTCCGGATTTGAATCAATTAAAAAATATACTAGTATTATATAGGTAATGATGCGGTCTACGACGCTAGTACAAAAAGCTAATATTTACAGTTGTACTCCTATTATTGTGATTGATTCAATAAGTTATTAATTTATTCTCACTCTTTCACCATTAGTTGCTTGCTTCTATATATTCTTTTTCATTTTCGATCTCAATATCTCTCTCGTTCTTCATTTTTTTAAGCTCTCATTTTCTTTCACAATCATCATCGTCTTACTTCTCGTATCTTCCTTCACAATTAATTTCATTTGTTCCAATTACAAATAGTTATTCTATCATATTGGGTTGTGGTAGTTCTATTGTTTTTTTCATATTAATGGTGTTGATGTTATTTTAATGGTTTTCCCATTGGTTGTTTTAGTTTCATCTGAATTTTTTCTCCTCTCAAAACTTCAAAATATAAATCCATTCTAAACCATTTTAAACCACCCAACTAGACATAAACTCGATCAAACCATAATCCGACATAACCGAGAACAAGAAAAGACGAAAACGGTCTTTGTTCTTTCACCCATGATTTTCTCCAGATGAGCTATTTATGATCCAAAATCGATCTCATTCGACCGACGTCCAGCCCTATCGCAAACTATATGACCGTTTTGACAATTTTACTGATGTTTACTTCACGTTGCAACTCAACAAATATACTTTCTTTTGCGACATGTCCGTGTTGACGGGATACGTTGACCATGTCACTTATAGGATATGGCAGGATGAGGTATGTAATATTGGCCTCGTTTAAATCCTTAATTTTTATGTTTATTACGCGGTTTGATGTATACTGATTTGTTTTAATTGTATTATTTTGTTATAGGAGCGTACAACATGTCACACCCTAGGGTCATACCACCTGCCACAACATCAGATGTTTTAGGGCCTTCAGGTACCAGGGATTCTTCCGATCCACCACGCCGTTGTTTGAGGGATCATCATAATCAAAATTATCAACGTGTGACAGATTATTGGCCTTCAAGTCAAATTGGGATGTTCCTGATCGGTGTTTGGAATTCTTTGCAAAACTGGTGTTTCACGCGACTCCTACAAAAGACAACTTGCCTACAAGTTTTTATGATGCAAAGAGGATGGTGTCAAAGTTGGGTTTAGAAGTAAGAAAGATTGATTCTTAAATTGGTGGTTGCATTGTGTTTTATGACAATGATTTTGGTACTAATGATGAAGCGTTGGAGGAATTTAAGTCCTGTAAGAGTCCAATATATCGAGTTTGCAATAAAGCCATTAATCGTAAGAAAAAACGTATAGCAGTGAAGTTCATGTTTTATATTCCGATAATACCAAGGTTAAAAAGGATGTTTGCTTCAATGCACAATGCAAGTCAAATGACATGACATCATATAAACAAAATAAGTTCAAGCACTAAGTGACATCCATCTAATGGCAAGCTATGTAAGCACTTTGACCGGATACATATTGATTTTGCAGTAGAACCTAGAAATGTCAAGCTTGGAATATGCTCTGATGGTTTTACTCCATATGTTCAATCGTCGGGAACCATATATTATTATTGGCCAGTTATTGTAACCCCTTACAACCTCCCTCCTGAGATATGCATGACAAAACCATACATATTTTTGACTTGCCTCATTCCAGGACCGTAGAGTCCAAAAGCCGAAATCGATGTGTATTTATAACTTTTAATTGATGATTTGAAGATGTTGGGGATTGGAAAATGGACTTAAGATATATCCTGTAAATAAAACTTTACTTTATGAGATGCCTTGATGTGGACTATTAACGACTTTTACGCATATGACATGTTGTCTGGTTGGGATACGCATGGAAAAATGGGTTGTCTGCATTGAATGGGATACACCCAGGCGTTTACGTTGGAAAAATGGGGTAAAAGCTCGAGATTTGTCTGTCACCGCAGATTCCTACCAACAAATCATCCCTACAGAAGAAACAAGACTGATTTCAAAAAAGACGATCGAGTTTCAGATTTGCCTCCCCCTCGATTTTCACTAAGTGAAGTATGGAACCAAGTCTATGAAATACAAAAATTCATAGATAATGGTAAGGCAACAAGAATTCCAGGATATGGAGTCACACATAATTGGACAAAAAAAGTATATTTTGGGACCTCCCCATTTGAAAGATAATTTGTTGCGCCATAATCTTGATCTTAGCATATTGAGAAGAATTTTTTGATGATATATTTAACACATTGATTGATGTTTGTGAGAAGACAAAAGATAATGAGAAAGCTAGAAAATACATGGAAATTTGATGTAATAGAAAAGAGTTGGATTTGAAGCCTTAATCAAATGAAAAATTATTAAAACCCAAGGAAATAATTCAGCAAGGAAATAATTCAAAAAGCATGCGTTTGTCCCCCCGAGTGTTACGTATCTGAGCGACAACCGACTCGAACTCACGGCGACTAAGTCTTCACTGACTGCTGTCACCTGCACGTTACCAATATAAAGGGAACGACCAACAAGAAAAGGGTGAGATATCTAACAATATAAATAAATTTATGATAAACAATATATTAGAGTACGAAATCATAAAAGTAATCTCATCGTGGTATAATTATTAAAATTCAATTCACATCGTTACTTCACTCAAAACAGTTCATTTCACTATACACGTCACACAATACTTCACATGAACTCATAATTCAAATCACGACAATTCACATAAATTCATAATCATGCACAACAGAATGAGACTCTAACAAATGCGAATGCATGTGGTACCCAGGGATTCAACCCCCATCGCCAGTTATTAGAGGCGTCAAGACAGGCATAAGCCTTCATCACTGTTTACCAATGCAGGCCGTCACAAAATGCAATCATATGCGACTCGATGAATGCAACACCACAAACATAATCACAACAAAATCGTCACGAGGCATACGACTATATCACGGTTATTACCAATAATTAGAGGTAATTCATCGTCACATTATTTCCTGCACTTCACAATATTCGCAAAAACAGCCGCATCACAATATCACCATACATCACAAGGAAAAACAACAACACTGTAAAGTCAATCTAAAACAGTCTGCTAAATTTCTATCTACTAGTTCTCTGGTTTATTGATATTATTCTTTCCTATACAACCAATTCCAATTAGTCCTCTGTCATACTACTACTCACTCTGCTACTTCATTATTCCCTATTAGCGATTATTATTTCTTATTATCAGTTATTAACTCTGCATTTACTATTTCATTATTTTACTAAGTCTTAGCCTGAATTATTTACCTTTGCTAGTTACCTCATAATCTTTTGCCATGGTTACTTTACTGGTACCGTGTGCCACTGTTGCCAACTGTCATTACTAGCCAAATTATGTTTTGTAATTAATTATTCATCATATTCCTCATTGGTAAAAGATGCTTATTACTAATTATCCTTGGAATTTAACTTTTGGTTAAACTAAGGCATGCTTAGAGAATTCACTAAAGGAGAATAATACAAGTGATGGTTGCCCCCACCCCCATTATGGGACACTCACCCCCTATTCAAGCTTCCTTGGGACGTTCATCCCCACGCATGGGGCGCCCACCCCCATTCTAAGGCCCCCCCGCCATGAATCCCCATAACAATATGGCCCCCGCCACACAAAATCTCTCTTTTCCTTTTTGTTCTTCTATATTTCCTTCGTCCTTTCCTAATCAATTTATTGATCCTGAATCGATTTACATTCCCAGTAATTCAACAACACAGAGAATCATTTTTCATACAGCCATTGATTCAATCAATTCAACCAATTTCATTCACAGAATTACAAACCAACACAGTAAATTAACGTTCAACACAACAACAATTTCATCATGTAAATTTTTTCACAAAATCACATAACAGCAAACACCAAAATTATACAAATACAGAGATAAAATTCATGACCCAAACCCCACATACGATTTATCATATCCTGTTTATAGAGCAAGAACCTCGCCCCTTACCTTGGATTAGAGACCACTCTAAAATCTTCCTCCGATCGAATTTTCGGTCGAATCCGAGCTTCCTCGTAGATTCCAACCATATGCCTTATCTGCAACTTTTCATATCTCCACATTCCTCTTCAAAACCCTCGTGTCTCTTCTCACTTCTCTGATAGCACCTCTTAAGCCACTGATACTTCTCATATTTTTCTTTTATTCTCCTTAACCAAATAATACCAATTATATCATATTATTCTTATTGGGCCTATTAATCACACCTCCCATAATACTATTTCCACCAACACAATAAACCCAAATAAATAATCTTATTCATTCTAGTATTATCTCCAATAATATTCTACAACTAAAATCATTCCATCATTTTAAAATAATACTCTCGAGAAAAATATCAATAATTCCAATTCCGACAATTCCAATAATTAAATCTGATAATACTCCGAAAGTATTTAATTAAATAATTAATTAAATATCCGGGTGTTACATAATAGACCCAATCAACGCTTCAAATCACTTACACACAACACTCAAGTGTTTAAGTTTCACATGATAATTATGAGGGGACTTCCGAAAAGACACTTGAAGCGTGGGACACTAAAGACGCGAATTCCTAAGAAGCAATAACACCTTTTCTTGACTTTCCAAAGCAACTTAAAAGAATGGTCGGTGGGTGAGACATATATGACAAACCCCTGCGCCCCATACAAAAATAAGGACTTTAGGGGCAATTCTTTTGGGCCGACCGTAATGGTCATCGACAGACCACTCAGGAGGAGTTACAATTCGTCTAGAAAATTTGCAACGCATGAGAATTATCCTATATTGAATTACATGAGATCTAAGTCTGCGATACATCAAACGGCTCCCCGAATTACACGCTTAGTAAATATTGAGTTGTTATATCCCTCTCCATTATATAAAGAGAAAACACGTAGCATTAAGTACACAATATGAAATTAAATTTCCATTAACTTTTCTTCTTTATATATTGAGTAATGAAGTGTTAATTATGCAAGTCAGTCGCTCTTCCACCATACCGGAAGTTTCAATCTACTATTGTTCATCACAACCACCAATTCATCTATTAATTTTGATAAAACAATTTTAGATTGATTTATGGGGCGCAGGGGTTGATTTTAGATTGTAAATTATTTAAATTGAGATGCAAACGCCACCATCTTAATCAAATTCACACTCTTCATTATGATTTAATAATTGATTTATGGTTTATCAAATTCACACTCCATTATCTTCTCTTGCAGGCAGGCCCCCCTGGTACACCATTTCAAAGCAGCAATGTGATACACATTATACTAACTATTTTAGAAAAAAGTAGTCACAAAATTTCACTTTATTAAGATACCATCAAACTTAATGGCTTAATCCTATTTTTCAAAAACAAAAAGTAAGAATTGTCCAATCCATTTATTTATATAGGTGCTGCTTAATGGGACCTCTCTGTTTTTAAAAAATTATCTAATGGCCGCAGGCAATAGAAGAGACAGGGAATAGATAATGCAGCATTGTGCCATTAAAAAAATAAATGGCCAGGAGAAGTTAATTTCCTTCCACTGGGAAGAAAGTGGTACTTTTTTTTTTGGGGATATTTAACCAAAAAGAGAGATAGCCACTTAATACATTCAATCATAGAATATCTTTTAATGTTTTGTGCTAAGTTGTTCACTCGGATAAATATTAATTTCCAAGTGAAATATTCTTTTTATTAGTTAAGTATATTTTTTGGTTCACTTTGATCCCTCAATTATTTTTCGTGTCAAATTGGTCCTTTAACTTTTTAATAGATGCATATGACTCCCTTCCGTCTACTCCGTTAGTTAAAGTCTGTAATCTATGTGCCAGTGACAAGTGGATTTGACCAACTCTTGCCATAAAATTACCGTCTGAAAAACCGACGCTAAAAGCTATTTCTGGATTTTAATCACTGTTTTTCATGTTCTTTTCCAAATTTTTAACAATGAAACCCTAACTATTGAATCAACCACAAATTTTATAAATTTTACAACATTAAAACAATTTATACTATCAAAAGTAGCTAGTGATGAATTAGTTTAGCACCTGAGTGCGAATAGGTCGAGATCTTGTTCGTAGTCAATGACATTCTGCTAGAGTTTGCAGCAAGATCAGTACAGTTGGTAAAATTGACCAGCAGAAAAACAAATGATAAATATTAATACTGCATATAGTCTGTAAGTATAAGATCAAGGCATATATACTTCAAAACATCATAGAATAAGTTACCTAATCACGAAAATTTGCATAATCATCCCAATGTCAACATGTTGATTGAAATAAGAGTAGATTCAGAAGCAACTCCATGATTGATGTGATTGCAGAACTTGTAAAATCATCTCATCTTCCACCCGGTTTTTGTTTCCCTGTTCGTCACTTTTGGGGGATAATGGAATTTACAAAAATTCTCATCAAAACTCTCATTGTACGCCCACTGCAATTCCAATTGCTTAAGGTGTTGCTTTTCAAGAAGTACTTTTTCAATCTCTGCAACATTATTTCGCAGGAAATCCAACCCTTTTATTTCTTCTCCCTCTAAGGTTTCAAATTTGAAGGTGTTGCTTTTCAAGAATTATCGAATGTTGAAATGTAAAATTATTTTAATGTTTTGTAAATTGTTTCAATGTTGTAAAATTTATAAAATTTGTGGCTGACTCAATGGTTAGGGTTTCACTGTTAAAAATTTGGGGAGAAATGAACAAAATAATCAAAATCCAGAAATAGCTTTTAGCGTCGATTTTTCAGACGCTAATTCCATCACAAGAGTTGGTCAAATCCACCTGTCACTGCCACATAGATTTTTAACCGACTTTGACTAACAGAGTAGACGGAAGGGACTCATATGCATCTATTAAAAAGTTAAAGGACCAATTTGGCACAAAAAATAATTGAGAGATCAAAGTGAACCAAGGGGTATACTTAATGGATCAAAAGGGGTATTTCGCCTTATATCTATCTAGACAGACCAACTCTAAATATTTAAGTTTTAACCGTCCACAAGACACACCAACTATAAATATTTAAGTTTTAACCGTCCACAAAACAAACCAAGAAAATTGAATAACAAACATGGAAAAAAAAGTCATATTTAATAGATGAACCTTCATCCCTGACAAAAACACGTGATCATGCCCTCCATTATATATCTTAGTGTTGATATCTAACCAAAGGACTATCTCGATAAGGCAGCGGATCATTCGTTGACAGTTCTAACTGCTCATACAATATAAAGATTAGATCGAGCAATTCCAAGTATTCAATTCATTTTCACTTTCATATTACTTTTCACTAAGTAATTGACTTGGACGTTGGAGTGATAACTTTGCAACTTATTTTTCTCTCAATAGAAATTAATTTCTTAATGCTCAATTCTTTCATGGAAAAAAGGGTTGGCCGCAATGCGCAATACAAATTGGTTATTATATTACAAAATACGATTTTTGATGTAGTTGAATTGTAGATATCTTGAGACTCCGAGTTATTTCTTTGTCTTTCATGAAATTAGTGACTTTCCTAGAAACAAACAATGCCCTGAAATGAATCTTCTTGTATCTAAGCATCATGTCCAGTTAGCATCATAATATCCATTCAATTGGATAGTTGAGTTTCTTAGAAACATAATGCTTAGACCTGGACATGATTTGAGGTATTTCAAAACCTTGGTATGTGCATTAAAGTGTGCCATCGTAGGAAATGACATGAGTTGATTGAGTTGCTGTATGCAAAATCTTATTTCAAACCTTGTTGTATTCAAGTATAACAATATTCCCACTAACCTTCTGTAAGTAGGGATGTAATGTTAAGGACGAGTTGAGTGTGAAAATCCAATTGCAAGTTTATAGATTGTAATTATCTTAACAAAAATAGTTTGAAAGATTTCAACACCAAAGAAATTATCTATATGTGGAAATTCTTACTAAATGGCTTTACAAATTGTTAAGAAAGTATGGAAAATTTTCCCACTTTAATGCATGAACAAATTATGAACACACACACACATACACACACACACACACAGAGAGAGAGAGAGAGAGAGAGAGAGAGAGAGAGAGAGAGAGAGAGAGAGAGAGAGAGAGAGAGAGAGAAGGATTTGTTTAGACAGTTTCCCAATTGACCTCACTATGGGTACATCTGCACCCGATTTCAAAAGGAATTGAGATATTCAGCAATCTTTGCAAAATGTTGAATACACGACACAAATAGAAATCCAAACCCCTAAATCCATAATTTGATGTTGATTCTATCTTATTCTCTTTCCTTGATCTTCAGCTAGATCAAGTGTCCCAAGATCTTCAATTTGATCCTTTGGTTGCGCTACTTCTTTGACAGAAACCCCTTTCTTCAAAGCTTTCTCTCGGCTGAATCTCAATTGCAAAATCTTGTGCCAAAAAACCCAAATCACAATTGATATTAGAGGGAAAACCCCAGCTGATTTTACAGATCCTAAATCAGACCTTATCAAACCTGAATCTAGATGCCCCCAACAAAAATTATTATGTGTAATTGTTGTGTGTATGCATAGAGAAAGGTTGAAGATGATGAAGATTGCTTTGTATATTCTTTGGTTTCATATCTATGAAAAAATGCATGTGTGTGTGTACGCGAGAAAAGAGCTGAAAATCCGTACTTAGAAAATTTTACAAGTATTGGAATTTTGAGCAGGATTTGTCGACCTTAAATTTATGTGTCGACCTATAGAAGCATTTTCGCTGGTTATGTGTCGACATGAAAATCGTATGTGTCAACCTAAACTGTACAAAAAGTTAGATTTTGAAAAAACACTCAGTATAGGTCGATCTGAAAACTGGATGTGTTGATATGAAACTTACAGAAACTTTAGTTTTGCAAAATCAACATGTTTCGACCTGTACATGAATGTGTTGACTTATGCGCTGGTTTTTCACATAAAAACTTAATTTTAACTTGTAAAAACATTTCTAAACTGATTTTAAGTATTTTAAGGTTAAAATGCACATCTAAACACATATGATAAGGTCCAATACACACAAATACTAAGTGTCCTAGTTTTGACATGACTCAAAATATTTCTAAAAGAAAAGTGCACTCACATTTACAACCGGTTTTGCTTGAAATGTGGTTACTGTCATAAATCCAAATCATTTAAAAGGTTTAAAAAAGATTATGATTCGGTTTCTAAAAATACTCAACATGCATTACATAAAAAAACTAATCATGCACACTCCTAATTATGAATGAAAATAGATCAAGAGAATCAAACTTTACTTAAATAGACCAAATAGTTAAAAAAATTAAGACTTAAACCTAAATCCATTATCTCTCAAAGGCTTTATTTTGAGTATGACCTAACTTTTTTAAATTCAATTTAGTTGATTAGACAGTTGAAAAACGTATTTTTGTAGAGTATGTATATCCAACTATTTTACGTTAAATTTGTTTTTTAAAGCCTATACATTTTTTACAAAATATTTAATGTATAGATAAACATGAGTTATACATAATATACAATAATAAAATTCAATTATTTATATTTATTAAAACAAGCTAATAGCAAAAAATATTTTAAACTTAAGTTAATAATCAATGTCAAGTCTTAGACATATCAATATTAAGTTTTAAAACAAATTAACTAGTGAAAAATATTAAACAATAAAATAATAAACTATTATTCAATGAGAACAAAATACATAAAATATTTAAAAATTAATACAAAATATAAGATTACACATAAATATACCAATTTGATAGCCTTAATAAACTGATTTTTTATCAAATGAATTATATCGAACTGAACATTCAAAAGGATAGGGCCCCCGACTGCATGTTCTTTTTGCAACCCTATAACCTTTTCAATCCAATATTTGATTTAAGAAAATATGTGCTCAAATTATACTTGTTATCTAGATATTTGAAGAGGGATGTTATTTTCACCTTTAGATGTTATTATTTATTATCATAAAAATTTCAAATATTTATAGCGTTCGAAAATATATTTCCGAATGCACCTATAATTTTAAAAATGTATTTTCATATATATTTTTTCAAAGATACATTTTTAAACTTATAAATAGTAAATTTGAATTTCAAAGATGTGATATGCTCATGTAAGTATACAAAGAGCATTAACAATGATTGTATTTAAATATCTAACCATTTCTTACATAGATTACCATTAGGGATGTCAATGGGGCGGGGCGGGGCGGGGGCGGGGGATACATTCTCATCACAATCCCCGTCCTCGAATCTATTCCCCATCCCCGCTACGGGGAGATTTTGTCCCCCATCCCCATCCCCGCGGATCCCCACGGGTCCCCATGGTTCATGCGGAGATTCATAAACATGATTTTTTATTTATTATTTTAAATCAAATTAATAGTAAAAGCTTAAAAAACTAACCACAAGAAATTTAGAAATTATTCTTTTATGATAAATATTTTGTTTTAACAATATTTAATCTATAATATTGAGTGTCATGACCACCAAAATTTCAAACTAAAAAAATTGAAATAATCATTTATATCTCAACCTTTTACTAACAATACATATATATTTTAAATTTGTGTATAAGATTAATTATATGAAATGACAAATAAACTTCCATAATAATTTAAAATTATATAAAACTTAAGGACATTATGTTACTTTAGGCGGGGCGGGGACTCCACGGGGCGGGGGATATTTACGCCACCCTCGTCCCCGAAGTGCCTTCGGGGAGACTTTGTTCCCCATCCCCGTCCTCGCGGGGAAAAAATTCCCCGTCTTTGGGGCCCCAAACGGAGAATCTCCACGGGAATCCCTGCTAATGGAGGCAAGTTGACATCCCTAATTACCATATCTAACCATTTTCAATTTTCTTTTTTTACTTATTATTGTTATCTGGCTCAATAATTTTTATTTTAAAAAATATTGTGTTCATTTAATAATAAATCATTATCACCATTATTATTAGGTTTAATGTAGTTTTGACCCTTTAAATTTTTGATTGTTTGATTTTGGTACTTTAAATTTCAATTGTTTAATTTTGGTCCCTGAAATTTGCTAATTGCTTAATTTAGATTTTTCAAGTTTGTCTCATTTTGCATTTGATAATCTTTTAGTGACATGTAGACCAATTTTTTTTCTTTTTTTTTTTTTCAATTTTCTTCTCTACAATTTTATTTTTTTCTCTTTTTAATAGTTAATTATTTCATTCAACATCATACATAATAATAAAGCAAAATGAGAACTTTGGCAAGTTTGCCACTTGTCAACCTCTCATGCATGCTTCTGTTTTTGTTTATGCTATAAAAGGAAAGTTTTAATAATATAATTCTATCCATTTTATTTAATTATATTTATTTGTTTTAAATTAATTCAAAAAACTCAATATTCATTCATGTGTCTTTTTAACTTCTCAAAATTCATGGGAAAACAAAAATTTTCCAACTTTCAATGTCATTTTGAAATAATCATTAAGTGTCTATTTAACTTTTCTATAATTAACAATTTTTAAAAAAATATTTATACTATTATTTTGAGATTGTTTAAGTCTTTATTTAATTGACCAATCTCCTAATATTGGGGTAAAACAATCTCCTAATAAGAAAGTTAATACTCATTTTCGATTTTAAATCATAATTAGTTACAACATAATTAATAATGTATATTAATTATATAATTTATTATTATTTTGGACCATTGGATTAGCCAATGCTTTGTTTCACGCGTTGAACAACCATTGAACTAATTCAAATCTTATAATACTGAGAAACACGATATTTGAATTTTCCGTGATTACCAAGGCTGTTGCTATCATTAATCTCAGGTCTTCCAAACAATTACAAATAAAAGAGCAACATCTCACGTTCAGCTTCTACAAGGTAAGTTAGTTATTCATTCACACGCTCACGAATCTGAAAGGGAGGGGTTGGAGAAATCATATTAACTTCTGCAAGATAAGTTATTCATGAATCTCATTCAGTCCTCCTTTCAGTCCTCCTTTCAATCTTCCTTTTTCTATTAAAAAAAATTCTCTCTACTCCAGATCTGTCAATTCATCTCGGATTTTACTTCTTTATATAGTTTATTTGAAATTTTGATGCCGAAGCAGAAAGGTTGTTGAAGACAAAACTGTTTATTTGAAATTTCGATGCTGAAGCAGAAGGTTGTTGAAGACAAAAATTTCGGTCTCAGTTCATAATGTTCAGAATTTTAAATCTTTCCGTGCAGCCCAAAATTGACCCCAAAATGTAGTATTTTTAATTATGGTTAATGGATTTTATTTAATTTTAGGGTTTTTAGTAATTTTTTCAAATGGGTTTTATGTTATGTATTATTGATTGTAACCGAAAAAATGGAGAAAGAGAAGACTAAAGAGATGGAGAAAGAGAAGGCTAAAGAGAAGGAGCAGAATAAATAATTAGAAGGAGTCATACCCTTCCATGTCACTTCGCAACCCAAAATTGACCATGCAAATTTAGTATCAAAATTGACCATGCAAATGTAGTATTTTTTATTATTGTTAATGGATTTTGTTTAATTTTAGGGCTTTTAGTAATTTTTTCAAATGGGTTTTATGTTATGTAGTGATTGTAACCGAAAAAGATGGAGAAAGAGAAGGCTAAAGAGAATGAGTAGAATAATTAGAAGGAGTATTTCATATCTTAGGGTTGGAATTTACTTTGCACGCATGCTGGTTTTTAACTTCTCAAAAGCGTTAAACTTGTCTTCGAAATCCTAATGTTTAATATTTGATAATAATGCTAATAACTTTAATATTTATTTTATAAATATTATATGATCTAATTAATAAAATAAAATCAATAATTATATATTTTCATAATTGTATAGATTTATATAGATTTATTATAAGTAAATGTTTTATATATAGAATAACATGATTTATTGGAACATTTTTATAATTGTGTTTTTAAAATTTTCATAGCTACCTATTTTTTACTATAGTAATTAAAATTATTTCTTACCTCAAATTTAATATTTATAGTATATTTACTATAAATAGAAAATAATATATTTTATATATTATTTTGTAATGTATCCTTCAATAATTAATATGATTTATCTTTAAATAATATATTAGTTTATAATCTCTTAGTCCATAATTAATTTATTCTTTAATATATATTTTGTTTACTTAAAAATCAATAAATTTCCCTTAACAAATATATTTTTTAATAATATATTATTTTTTGACTTCTTCTTTAAAAAGTAATTTATTTTTATTTACTAATAAAAACACAGTGATATTCAGAAGAAAGGAAATTCTTAATTTAACGGCAATTATAAACTTATCATTTAATTCCAATAAAAAATACCTGTATTTTTTTATAAAAATGGCAATGTGAAAATATTAATTGAGTGAGTATAATAAATTGGAAGCAATGTTTACACAATTTTTACATTTTACAACACCATTTTGATAGTATAAAAATTGATTCAATAAATTAAGTATGACTTTCATATGATTAATTTTAATTTCAAACTAATAATAAAAAATTATTTATTTAATATTTAATCAAAATTATCTTAAAATAATTAGAATATCGTTACATTACCAATAATAAATTTATATTAGAAAAAAATTATGTTAAAAGATGCAAACTTATAGGTTTGAATCACTAAATTATATAATTATTAAATTAGGTTAGTCCATGTAAGTAAAAGGTAATATGTTATAGTCCATCATCTTTTTTTATTTTCTTATATATGTAAATATGAGTACTTATTAATTGAACATCAAATTATTTTATTTTATTTTATTTTGATTTTCAAATTTGTTTTTGATTTAGAACGTTAATTTTTTAATCTAGATCAATTTGCTTTTAAAAAAATTGATTCAATAAATTAAGTATGATTTTTTCAATAATTCTTTTAAACAAAATTATCATATATCTGATGGAAAATGATATATGATATTATGATATGATACAAGGAAAAATAAAATTGACATGAAAAAATGTTAGCATTTTTTATGATAAAATTTTAACTTTTATTCTAAATTTGTATTCAAATTTTTATCTTCAAATATCATAAGAGTAATTTTTATTTGTGTTAGTAAATTATTTTAGAGGGTAATGTAGTTTGACATTTTTGTTTTGTTTTAATGAATGAGATGATATAATTTTATTACATAAAACATATATTATTATATATTATTATTGAATAGATTCATATTAAAACGGGTTTTAGTCTAAAACTAAAATACAACTTAATACTTATGATATATTTAAATTTAGTATTAGAAATATGTACATTGAAATTACACATAATTATATACCTATGCAAATTGTATTTATACTAAAAATTACTATAAATATTTATTTTAGACATGAGACAATTATGATACAATTATGATGTATGAAAAACACAACTTTTTTATGAAAAACACAAATTTGTCATTCTTTTCATTCAATTTATTTTATTACATATTAAATAAAAGATCTTTTTTATACATTTTCTATGGGTCGAGACTACAATAGACATGCCCTAGGGACCGAGACTACTTAATTTTTTATTATTTCATTTATTTTTTTCTACAAAAATAGACACAAGAGGCTGAGACTACTTAATTTGTATATCTAATTTATTGAATTAACACAATTTCCCTTTATAAATTAATAAAATAATTCAACACTATACAATTAATTCATATTTAGATCACAAGACGAATTGACATATTTTTATTTATTATTTTTAATAGTATATTTTTATCTATATTTTTAATCATTACTTTAATATAATTATTTACTATTTATAATAACGTTACGTTGCGCCACCTGCCGTCCTCCAAATAGATTTGATGTTTCTATATTTTGATTTCCTTCTTCTGTAAGTTTTCCCAATATCAATACATATTTATTAAACTCTTTTATGTAATTTAAAGATTTATACTATAGTTTTAATTATTATTTAATTGATAATACTCATATTTAATTTTATGGGAGACATTTAAAATGTTAATTAATTAATTTAATTATATAAACGGGAATAAGTTACAAATATTTTTATAAGCATGAAAAAGTTTACTATTGATACAATTATTATTATAAACTGTAATATGTTATAAAGATTTTTATAAACAGGAAAAAGTCAACTGATGATACAATTATTTTTAAAAACGGGAATAATTTACAAATATTTTTATAATTAAGGTAATTTTTTTAAACTGTAATTTTTTTAAAAACTTACACAAATTATTAATAAATTAGAAATGTCCAAATTATTTTATAATTTACAAAAAAAAATTAGTTATGTAAACTTTTCTATGTATATTATTAATAACAATGACATTTTATCTATACAATATAATTATATAACTATAAGTAAAATTTGTAAATTACAAGTGTTTTTAAAATGAGATTTTTTTATTTAGAAAATATTTAACCGTGCCTCGCACGGGTCTAAATACTAGTATACTTAATGACAAAGTATTTTGACAAAAAAAAATCCAGTAGTTAATTAAAATAACATACTCTTAATCCAATAACATGTGTGAATTTTTTAACAAAATTATTTTAGAATATAGAGACAAGCCTACAATATCCCTTATAAAAAGATTGAAATTCTATACAATAAATATGATTGTTAGTCTTCTGGACTTTATATTTAAATATGAGAGAGTTATTGACCAAATAATTTGTTATTTATTTTAATTTAGTTAGTGATCTATTTTTTTGTTGTCAAAACATTTTACCATTAAGCATATGTTAAATGAAATATTTAAGATTTTCAAAGATATTATACTCAAAGTTTAACTATTAAAAAGTGAATAAAAATAAAATTGTATAGAAAAAATTAAAAAAAGAAAGAAAAAGTAATAAAAAAAAGTTTGGTCTACATGTTATAATGGGAAACTATCGAATGGAAAATAGGACAAATTTGAGTGGGCAAAATCAAACACTTAAAATTTAGGGGCAAAACTCAAACAATTAAAAAATTTAAAGGATCAAAATCAAGTAATTAAAATTTGAGGGTATAAAATCAAGCAATTGAGAAATTTGGGGGGTCAAAACTGCATTTAAGTATTATTATTATTATTATTATTATTATTATTATTATTATTATTATTATTATTATTGTTATTATTATTATTATTATTATTATTGTTATTATTATTGTTATTATTATTATTATTATTATTATTGTTATTATTATTGTTATTATTATTATTATTATTATTATTATTATTATTATTATTATTATTATTATTATTATTATTATTATTATTATTATTATTATTATTATTATTATTATTATTATTATTATTATTATTATTATTATTATTATTATTATTATTATTTTCTCAATCTCACCCACTCTGTTTGTGTGATTGTTTGTCGTTACTATTTGAATGCTAAAAAGATGCTTCAACGAAGGCTCTAGAAAGTCTTCTTCAAAACTCCACTTCCACTACTTCAAAAATCAAGTAACACAGTAACTAAGTACTTTCCGAATCATTGTAGAAAGAGAAATGAAGAGAACAAGGTGCTTCTTAGACATTAGCATAGGTGAAGAACTTGAAGGAAGAATATTGGTCGAACTTTTCAACGATATTGTACCCAAAACTGCTGAGAATTTCAGAGCTCTATGTACTGGTCAAAAAGGCATTGGTCCCAATACTAGACTGCCCCTCCATTTTAAGGTACTTTCTTTTTACCTATCAATCACTGTTTTTTTAGACTTTGTTTCTTCTGTAATGTTCTGTTACTGTTTCTTTTTTTCATTCAAAATTCAGTTTTTGGGTTTGGAACATTTGTTTTATTGTTGCTGTCTGTTTTTTTAGACTTTGTTTGTTCTGTTGTTCTATATTCTGTGACTGTTTTTGCTCATTCAAAATTCAATATTTGGGTTTGGAACATTTGTTTCTTTGTTGCTGTCTGTCTCTAAAGATCTGAACTTTACAGTAATCTATAAAAAAGGTTGATTGTAGATAGATAGATACCTTTTAGTCATTTCATTCACTTTTATTCGGTCCCGGTACTGCGGCTGTCGCTGTGTGAATTAATCATAATTTATTCATTAATTTAAAAAGCCTGTAAATAATGGTATTATTGGTGTGAATTAATCATAATTTGTTCTTTAATATAAAAACTGTGAATAATGGTATCAATATAGATACCGTTTTGTCGCGGATGTATTTGCAGTCGCAGACTGTTTTTTAAAACCCTGGAGCCTTGTTCTTCATTATGTTATAGAGGAATTGAAGTGCATATCACAAAGATTACTAAAGTATTGATTCAGTTTATATTTATTATTTTCAGGGAACTTGCTTTCATCGTATTCTTAAAGGCTCTATGATTGAAGGAGGTGATATATCTGCCGGAGACGGAACGGGAGGAGAATCTATATATGGACTCAAGTTTGAAGATGAAAATTTTGAAATGAAGCATGAAAGGAAAGGGATGTTATCAATGGCGAACACCGGTCCTAATACAAATGGCTCTCAGTTTTTTATCTCTACGACCCGAACGCCTCATCTAGATGGTAAGCATGTTGTATTTGGGAAAATAGTTAAAGGAATGGGCGTGGTTCGGTCAATTGAGCACGTTGCGACTGGAGACGAGGACCGTCCTGTTCTTGATGTTAAAATTGTGGATTGTGGTGAAATTCATGAAGGAGAAGATGATGGTATAACTAACTTTTTCAAAGATGGTGATACTTATCCCGATTGGCCAGCAGACCTTGCCGAGACTCCGAGTGAACTTGAATGGTGGTTGAAATCTGTTGACTCGATCAAAGGTTTTGGTAATGAGTATTACAAGGTATATTGGTGTTATCATATTATATGAAATGAGCTATATTATTTTTTAAGCAGGGCCATCTTAAGTGTTTTGAGACCTGTGTAAGTTAGTCACGATTCAACTGTGAAAAAATAAATAGGACCCTATTTGATCACGGTTTAAGCGTGACAAATATTTCATGAGGCATGTGTGATAGCCTGTCTAGCACGTCCTTAAAGATGGCCTTGTTTCTAACATATGAATGAAATGTTTCTAATTTAATTTTACCCCGACAGAAACAAGAGTACAAAATGGCTCTAAGAAAGTATCGAAAGGCTTTACGTTACCTGGATATTTGTTGGGAGAAGGAAGGGATTGATGAAGGTATGCGCCATTTTGTTACTGTGCAATATGCAGTAACTATGCTACAATTGTACTGCACCTTCGTTATACATGATAAGTATTTTTCATTTTTGGCTTTGCAGAGAAAAGTTCATTATTGAGAAAAACAAAGTCTCAGATATTTACAAACAGCTCGGTAAGTTGGAATTTACTACACTGTACACTTTTACAGATAATTTTGAAGTGCATCTTATTAATGTTCTCTGTAAGTAACACCGACACCTCTGAAAAAATATGTGTCAGTGTCGTGTCGTGTCGATGTCCCTGTCCGTGCTTCATAGTTAATGTTTCTTACTTTACTAGTAATTTTTTACAGGCTTGTAAATTGAAATTAGGGGATACTAAAGGAGCATTATTGGACACAGAATTTGCGATGCGCGAAGGTGATAATAATGCCAAAGCTTTATTCCGCCAAGGACAGGTTGGTATAGCAATTGAAGAGCTTTTGTATCATCATCTAAAGAGCTTGTCACCATTTACTATGTCAGGCTTCTAGTTGCAGGCATTTAATGTGTCCTACTTTTTCTCATATAATTATTATGTTACATCCATTTCTCCAGGCATACATGGTACTCCACGACATTGATGCTGCAGTTGAAAGCTTTAAGAAAGCACTGACATTGGAACCAAATGATGGTTAGTATTTATGAACATTCAATTTTGGATCAAGCTTTTTTTGTTGTCCTTGTCGGTTATTTACTTGATGATGTCTTGCTATATTCAGCTGGAATAAAAAAGGAACTCGCTGCTGCGAGAAAGAAGGTGAGTTCGTCTTTGAAACAAGCATTGAAGCATTATATGTATATACTCGTCTCGAATCTATCTAACGGTTATGTCTGTTGCAGATTTCGGATAGGACTGATCTAGAGAAAAAAGCATATAGTAAGATGTTCCAAAAACACAAAGGTTAGTAATACTAATACACGCGCAGGCACGGAAATTACCATGAAACAATATAAAGTAACAACATTTGGATGAGACTATATAATTTAGTTCTTCGCATCTTTCGTTGATATGTAGCTTCTTGTTTGTTCTTTTCAGGTTTGTGTTGAACAATGATATATCATTGCAGCACACAAGTATATACAAAAAGATTAAAGTATTGAGAATGAGGCTGAGATTAAATAGGTGAATAAATGAAACTTTAAACCAACAATTTTTTCAACTTTTTTTCTTTTACTGTGATCATTTTATTGGGTGGTGATTCTAGTCATTGAAGTGCAATTTTGTTGATAGACTACAGGCATTAAATCATGTAATTTTGATAATTATTATTGGAAATTTACACTCAGTGTGTAATGTAGCACATTTATTTGTTAGAAACCCAATAATCACTTGCAGTGGTTTTTAAGCTTTAATAATTAGGCTGAATAATCACTTAGCCTTCATTCGGTCTGTCGTTAACTTTGAAAGAAACACGTTGAATTTTCACGTCTGGGCGAATGTTTAGTTTAGAAGCTTTCACATTAAAATTGAACGTTGAATTTTCACGTCTGGCGAAAGTTTAGTTTAGAAGCTTTCACCTTAATACAATTGTAGAAAATTGTTTTTTTTTTGCTGTAGCAGTTTGTCTTGTTTTAGTATTTCACCATCTTCTGCAACTATGTAAGGTTTTTTTGTACTTTAATCAAAGAGAGAATGTGAATGTGATTACTTGTTTTCATAAGTTAGTATTGAAAAGTTTATTGGAATAAGTTGAAAACAATTTATAAATGTGTCATAAGTTCTCTACAGCACAAATATATAGTAATGTAAATCATTTATTACCTCGGGTTTAATATGTAAACTTGTAGAATCTAACTTGCAAGATTGCATCGAATAACTTGTAACTTGTTGAAGTTATCAAGCGAAATCTCTTCAAATTGGCTTTCATAGTAAAAGTATGGCATGGTATTTAAGCCATCCAGAGAGAAAAATTCTTTGCATGGATTTGCATTTATTGAATTTGAGTTATTTATAATATAAGAAAAGTAATGGTTCTGAAAATACCATCTGTATCCCCGCTTACAATTTTAATACATCTTGATTTTGGAAGTATTTCATGTCTAACTAATATTTTTTCAAGGTTGTTAAAATCTCGATTTAAAATCTAAACTCTATAGATTTCACGTTTTTAGGTCAGCATTTCGTGTTAAATCGCAGGTAAAAACTTTTTTTATGTAAAATCGTATTCCAGAACGATTTTATGTGATTTAAATTATTCTGAAATCGGTGAAATCGTGTAAAATCATGTAAAATCGTTGGATTTTACTCTTTGACCTGATTTTATTTTTTTTGTCAAAATTTATAAATCACATTTTATATTTGGGCCCATAAAATTTTCTCTGTGGATTTTTAATTTTATTCGCATTCATATCTTGGTTATAATATTAAAGAATCTTTAACATTTGGAGATGAATTTAATCAAGTCGAATATGAATGTTCTAATGAAGATGATGTTATAGAAGGATTGAACTTTTGATTAAGTTGAAGATGAAGATGAAAAGATTTGCTTTTTGAACTTGAAAAGCTTATGAAACTATTGTTTCTTTTATAAGCTTTTGGATGTTACTTTTTATAATTTGGTGGACAATTTATGTAGTTTGATACAAATTTGTGAAGATTACACTTTATTACGATGATATAGTATATTTTTGCTTTATAATTAAATTAAAATTTTAAATAATTAATGTATTTAGAATATTATATAAATATATATATGTTGTATATATAAATTTAATATAATTTTAATATGAGGTAAACTCTATGATTTTACGTTTCGATTTTACTTAGGTAAAACAAGTCAAGGTAAAAACTCGACAATAATAGCGTGTATTGCATTTTACATTGTCGGATAGAATTTCTACGAAAAATGTAAAGGTGAAATGTCCTCCGCCACTGGATCCAGTTAAATGTGCACTAATATTAACATACACTTTGACTTCTTCAAACTCGATTCTCGCAATACACCAACACGACTCAACTCGAACATTTCATCTTTGACAATTTCCACTAATCTATTTGTGTTACTACCAAGAACCAACGCATTCTCTACATGATATATATAGTACTCCCTCTGGTCTCATTTATAAGCAAAAATTTAATTTTTAGATTCATTCAACAATTAATGTATTTAGTCTATTATTAGACTAAATACATTGATTGTTGAATGAATCTAAAAATTAAATGTTTGCTTATAATTGAGACCGGAGGGAGTACTGATTAACTTGCTAAACAAACAAACCAAAATTAACTAAACATATGAATAAATTAATAAATCAATAATTTTTTTCTCTAAATTAAAGTTACATATTCAACTTGTTTCTAAATTCTACTGCGCACACACACATTTATATTAAGACTAATTAAAAGTTAGTAATTTGGTAATTCCACACCACCAAATATGTTTCATGCCTAACCCTTTAATTTCCTTTCATACACACACAGCTCTATATAAATCCATTCTATAACTTCAACAAAATCATAACAATTAACACACTCCCTTTGCTTTACTTAGAAGCAGCTAATTAAGAAACAATGGCCTCCACCACCAACTGTGTTCATGTACTCACCTTATTTGTTATAGTAACCACTTCAATGTTTACGGTTACTATAGCAAACAAGGACTGGCCCTCCTTTGGCAACTTTAACTACACTGATTGGTGGTCTAGATTTGGAAACCATAATCATCAAATGAATAAGACACAACAAGAATCCAAAAACATCATCGTTGGTGGCTCTCAAAATTGGCAGTTTGGCTATAACTACTCCGATTGGGCTATCAAGAGTGGTCCTTTCTACCTCAATGATACTCTCGGTAAGTTTCACTTTTACTTAATTCATTTAATTGAGGTTAATAAATCCTAACTAATATATATTTGTGTCTCTGCATGTAGTTTTCAAATATGATGCTCCAAATGCAACTACTTTCCCACATAGCGTTTATATGTATTCAAGTTGGAAGAGCTTCATGAAGTGTGATGTTAAGAAGGCTAAGATGCTTGCCAATCACACACAAGGCGTTGGAAAGGGATTCAAGTTCGTGTTAAACAAATGGAAGCCTTATTACTTTTCATGCGGTGAGAAAAATGGATTACATTGCAACATTGGACAAATGAAGTTCTCTATTATGCCAATGATGCGACCTTTCTGGCCATCACGGCCTTGAGAAAAAATTATATGTTTACAACATCTTGCTATACCTAGCTAGATTTTGTAAATGTGGAAACACATTGAGCTTTTGAGTTTTATTGTTTTCTCTTCTTAATTTTTAATATATGTTTTAATAAATTAAAATAAAGAGTGGTTTTCTTGGTTTTGTACTAATTCATTCATGATAATATTGTAGCACATAAGAGTAGTTATTCTGTGTTTTTGTATCTTGTAAAACAAACTTTTTGTTATAATGAAAAGTAGTTTATAGTTCTTAAACAAACTTGTTTAAATAGGAAAAAAAAAAATTTAATCAGCTTTACTTAATGTGCTTCAAATTAATATTACAAAGTAAATATAAACTTGTATTTCCAGTCTAATGTTTACAACTTTTTTTTAAAGTAGTTTAATGGATATCAATTATTTTAAACTTGAAAGCAAATTGTTTGAATCGTTATGTTGATAAATTATTCATTAACAGAATCTTTGAGCTAGAATACATGGCAGCATAAACTTCATTTTCTTGTCCTTGAGAAAGATTTTCATCGTGATTGATGACCAAATTCGAATCAATAACAAAATCTTATCCTAGTTCACATGATATCGCTCTAATACCATATTATAAATTATGGATATATGAGAGAGCCAAAAGTCATACACATAAAAAAGATAGTAGTTTATGAATATTCATGTGGGAACATATTGAAATAAATTAAAAATATAATATAGCTAGCAAAAAGGGTACTCAATATTCCTATTACAAAGCTGTCTAATGATATTGAAATAAACATATTGAAATAGACATTTGTTGAATAGCTCCCATCATATTCTATGTTTTGAGATGCATTAGTGACATGGAAAGAATCTCCTAAGTCTGGGAACCAATTATTGCTTGGAGCTAGACTAGTGTTGGTAAGCATGGCAGTAGGATTAACTTGTGGTGCATTCATTTATGGCGGAGTAGGTAAAAGAGCAAGTCTAGATTGATATTTAGGACGTACGTACCCAAGTGTTAGGTATTGGTGGTGTAAATTGAGATCCACCAATAGGCTGAATAGGGTTGTAGAAGTTGTGCAGGTTCATTGTTTGAAATTGTTGATTAAACTTGTGATGCGCAGTTGACATTCATATGTCCATACTTAAAGCAAACCTGAAATTGTATGTTGCTAAACGTGCCTCTGCCACGACCACATCCTCCACCACGACTACCAGCATGATCTTCTCTGGTTGAAAAGGAAAAATTAGCTCCCTGTATTGCTTGATCAGTAACCTTAGCATTTGATACTTCAGTTTCAATTTGAGAGTTAGCTTGAGTGAGATTAACTGAAGAAACTACATCAATTTGCAAGAGTTTCTTGTACTTGTTAAAGCACTTTTCATGTGCTCTAAGAAGAACTTCAACTTCTTCAAGTTGCACAGAGTCGAACTTGCACTCAATCACTGAAATAACATAAGAAAAGTCTTGAAGACGACCTTAAAGTATGACATCAATGTTTTGTTGATCACGTACAGGAGTTCCAACTGAAGCAAGTGCGTTAACTAAGGCTTTTATTCGAACGAGATAGTCTTCAGCAAATTTACCCTTTAACATCATTGATTTGAGTTCAACTCTTAACTCCCTCACTTTAGCACGTGTTAATTTCTGAAAATGTGCAAGAATTCGTTCCCAGGTTCTTCTTGGATAGGGGTGTGCATCGATCAATAACCAAACCAAATTGAACCATATATATGGTTTGGTTTGGATCTTAAAACTATTTTATTAAAACCAGTTTATTTTTTTAAAACCGGTTTACATATGGTTTGGTTTGGTTTTAAACCGGTTTTTCATAAAAACCAGTTTTAACAAAAAAACCGGTTTTAAATTGGTTCTCTCAAAACCAGTTTTTATTTTTCTTTTAAAAAAACCAGTTTTATAAAATAAGTTCATATTATTTAAGAACAAACAGGTTTTCACTACTACTATTCTCTTCTATATGAATTATGATCCATAAGTTCACATTATTTAAGAACAAACAGGCTCTGAATTTAACATAAAATTGCATAAGGTCAATCAAAATAATTAAAGCGATCAAAACAATAATGAAAAATAAAAAAGCTTCACTAAATTCTGAAATTCATGGATAGCAGAATAAGCATTCAGTAAACCAAATACAAAAGGCGCAACACGTTATGTCACTTTGAATTACTTGCGAATGGTTAAACAAATTCAGGAAGGATCAATCGTAGCCATAAAGACAAAATGTGATGAAATTATCATAAATCCAAAACACTAAAATTGTACCAATAGCCATGGTAAAGTAGAACAGGTACCAGACATCAAAATGCCTAACCTAAATTCATACCCAAAAAAATACCAGCATTCAATCCCTCTGTGAATAACTTTTTAATCTCTTTCACTTTGTGACAGTAGCGAAAGAGAAGAGAGAGTTGAGCGAAAGAGAAGAGATTTGAGAGTCTCAAATTGGGTACCCAATAAGCTGATCCAAATTGATTATTGGTTTATGGTTTTTTTTGGTTTTGATAAATGGGCCACCGGTTCTAAAATTTTACTTTGGACTGGATTTTTAAATATGGTTTAATTTGGATATAGATTTGGTTTATGGTTACCGGTTTTTTTGCACACCCCTATTCTTGGATGATAATGGCACTCTCTTCGGAGCAGTCTATTAATTCCCAGTGAAGATTTTTATTCCAATGACTGGTTAATCTCTTCAAGATCATAGAGATAGTTCGTTGTGAAGATTGTATTCCAATGGATGGTTAATCTCTTCAAGATGATAGAGATAGTTCGTTGTGAAGTTTATTATTCCTATGAATGGTTAATCTCTTCAAGATGATAGAGATTGTTCGTCGTGAAAACCCTACAACAAATTGTTACCTTTCGAGGAGTTTGCTTGTTGCCCTTTCTAAGTAGAAGACTATTATGAGGAAACTTATTTTTGAAGTTGTATCATCTTTGCTTAGGTATCACTTGTTTGGTAGTAGGTGATATATCTTCCTCTCATGGGAGTCGTTTGTTTTGCTTAGGCTACCACTAGTATGATAGTAGATAAATTGTCTTCCTTGACTCTTATATTACCTTTGCTTAGGTTATCTGTTGTTTGATAGTAAGTAATATACATCGTCTTTGGTGTCATCTTAAGTTTAAGCTATCACTTGCTTGATAGTAGGTGATCCTATAAACCTAAGAAGAACATGAGCCGCTTATGTAAAAGTGTCAACTATTAGGGCTTCGTCTGTTTATTGTTTATTGTGAGCCACTTTTGTATCGTTTGATGCTAGTGCTGGATTATTAGTTGAGTTGTAATTATGAATCACTCATGAGCTTTTAAGCAAGAGTATGTTTTGTTTCATAGGAAGTGTGTCTTCTATTTGTTGTTATTGTTTTCATCACATGTGTGCGTTTGAGGGGAAGTGGGAGGAGTCTCATATCTAGGAGACTCTTAGATAGAAATTACACTGGTAGTAATTAGGTCGCGAAGTTTGTAATATCAGAGGTTGTTTATAACTTCAAACTAATACTAATATACTAGATTTTCTTCTTGACTTGGATGCCTCTAATCTGATGTCAAACTAATGCTTGCTAAAATAGAACTACATAAAATCAAATGGGTATACGTTAACAAACTCATATATATATATATATATATATATATATATATATATATATATATATATATATATATATATATATATATATAGCATATCAATTGAGAGCATTTTATAATGAGAGATGAGAGGAATAAATATCAGTCATTTGATTCATCAAGAGAGAGAATGTTAATACATTAATGTGGCTATTAATTTCTCTCTCTTGATGAATCCAATGATTGATATTTGTTCCTCTCATCTCTCATATATATATATATATATATATATATATATATATATATATATATATATATATATATATATATATATATATATATATATATATATATATATATATATATATATATATATATATATATATATATATATATATATATATATATATATATTACTCCAAGAGTAAGTTATCAAAACTTACTCCATATCTTGACCATTAATTTTTCTCAATCTAATGGTTAAAAATAATAAGCAATTAAATGTGGAGAGAGAAAATAATACTCATTAATTTTAACCATTAGATTGAGAAGAAAAATTAATATAAATACATAACAAAATTAGAAAAAAATCAATATAAATAAACATAAATATAAAAATAATAATAAAAAATTAAAAATTGTAGTGATTATAGTTTTTATTAAATAAAAATAATAATTTAAAGGTAAAGAATAATTAAAATAAATCGATATAAGCATAGAGAAAAATCACAAAAAAAAAAGAAGAAGAAGCAGACGAAAGAAAATAATAATTTTGAAATAATAAAATAAAATTGAGGGTATTTTAGTAAATATATTAATTTATTAAATATTAATTGTCACATTCCCTCCCCTCCCCTCCGAATCCCCCTGATTCGGGGACGCAAAAAGTGTTATTTGGAGGTATTTTGCTCCCCTCCCCTCCTCTTCTCTCCCCTCCTAAAAATTGAACTAAACACATTTTATTATAAACATCTCATCTCCTCCCCTCCATTTACTTCGAACCAAACACACCCTTAATCCCTTAATCCAATGGTGTTTAATGATGGTTCACCATGAGATACATAATAAGTGGTTCATTCTATACTTCACCATTTATTATTAGTACTTTTTAGAAATTAAGATTTAATTTTTTTTTGGGCCCTTCACTTCTCCTTTCTACTCTTATACAATGAACACCCTACTCTCTAATTGTGCATCCTTTAAATTTTAATTTATTTTATTTATTCAATTTATTTGTAATTACTTTTATTTATTTTATTTGTTTATCTTATTATTATTATTATTATTATTATTATAAAAATACCAACAAAACTATAAAAACACAAAACACAAAAACTATGCCTTATTTCTTTTAAGTAAAAAAATAAATTAGCTTGTACATATTTCATGCCTCTCGATTAAACCAAATATCTGACAGTGCTTGTAAGTAATTCAACATTGTACATAATCAAAAAATTTCATAATCAAATTAATTCAACGTTCTCGCAAGTGATTGGGCAGGGTGGATGTACATCCACACTTTCCTCGAATAATCGAATGGTTGCCATACACCGTATCATTCGGTTATTCACACTCAAATTTTTAAAATCAACTCAACGCATCATATCATTCTTTTTTCGCCCTGTGTGTCGAAATTATTTTCATAAACTAAAATCAACCAACCCATACATTTTTTAGACGAACTATGGATCTCTGAATTCCCCATTGCACATGGGTATACGTAGCCACGGGATTTTGAAACCCTGTCGAACTCAATAATATAAATAAACTCTTTTCTCTTTTATTTTGTAAATAATTCTTTTTGTAAATATTAAGTAAATAAATTAAAAGCAAGTCAAAATAATACATGCAAACATTTCCATAAGCAAACAACTTAACCCTAGACTCTAGGAGGTTATCGTTGAGTACAAAATATGTTAGGAGTGTCTAATACCTCCCCCCTGCGTAACCGGCACTTGAACCCATATTTAGTTGTGATGACCATCTTATCCCTACTCTTTAGGGTTTTATCGTTATTTCTCGATTTCTTGAGAATAAATAAAATACGGTGGCGACTCTGCTATATTTCGAATGTGCGAAAGACTCAGATATTTTTTGCGGTGCGACAGTTGACAACTCTACTGGGGACACTTCCATAAAGAGATTCAAACATACCCTTTGATTTTAGGGTCGTTTGTTTTCTTTTTGGTTGTATTTCATTTCTTGCTTTTATTTTTATTTTTTGCTTTTATTTCTATTTCCTATTTTTTATTTTGTTGGGATTGCTTTTTGTGTGAAGCTCTATACCCGAGCTTGAGGAAAAACTATAGGCTTAAGACGAAAGTCCCATTGTACTAGCCAGTGAGATGTACATCTCTCAGGGGTATAAAGGCTTCACTCATAGTAGATCTATCCAAAAAAAAAATTATGGTAGGGCTAGCCCCTCACTGTGTTGATAATCTGGATATGATCTTGGAACCTTTATCTATAATCCCCCTCATCTATGGTAACCTTACATTAATAAAATCCACGTGATCTATGTCTCAAGGGTCGGTACTAAGGTCACACCTAGATGAGACTTAACCCGAAGGGTCACCATGGTAGGGCTCGCCCATCACTGTGGTGAAACTCTAGGTATAGTCCATAACTTTAGGGCCCTATATCCAAAAATATTAGAACCTACACGTGAGGGGATTGAATACTAAATATTTATAATCAACCTATGTAGGGAGCCTTTACAATTAAGTTCTTCTTATATCCATCACTATCCCTAAACCCATATGAGTTTTCTCATATCTGCCACTGTCCCTAAACCCGTTTGGGTTCTCTTATGTATGTCACTGTCCTAAACATGCATGCATATTGAATCTCCATGAAATTATTTTAGTATACCTCAAAAAAATCTTTTTGCATACTCATGCATTTTCATACATCCGCATACTTGCACTTGCATAAAACTCACATCTCTTCCACCTTCACCAACCTCCATCCACCAAAAGGTAGCAGGTTTTCCGATACTCACAAGAAAACTCAAAGGCTATGGAGGAACTCAAGAGAGGCCAAGAATTGTTGAAAGAAGAGACACAAAGTCCAAGACATATCGATGACAAACAGTTGACTTTCGAAGAAGAAATCCCATTGGTGAACGGTCACCCCTTACTTTGACAACTGGAGGAACGTCAAGCAACATCTCATAAAGTCAATGGATAAAAAAGAAGCTCATCACAAGGATCATTAGACATTTATCATTTCAATTATAATTTCTTTCTTGCTAAGTGTTGTATGTTTCTAAAAATATAATCTTTGATTGATAATTCTAATAAAATGATAAGCGTGTTTTGAGAATCACTCCATTTGTATTCACTCTTTCTTATGCCATCACTTTTCATATAGATAAATATCAACGATTTTTCATTTTTTTTTTCTTTTCACCTGTTAACAAACTTTGAAAGAGAATAATGTGAAGAAAATAATTGAATTTGCCGATGTGTAAGTTCAAAATAACAAAATAACTTTAAGTTTGAGAGTCGATTATGCGTGGGAAATATTTACAAGCCAACAATAATACAAATAAGTACAATTGATACAATATAAGATAATACAAATAAGTACAATTGATATAAGTAAGTAAATTGTTTCACAAACCGCTATATACAATTGATATGCTACAACATATAGTTGCAAAAGGATTATTGTTGGCTTGTCGGTTTTGGTTTAATAATTTTAACATTAAAATTTATTGTTGAATTCAATTTTATATAAATATATTTAAATCTAAATAATAAATTATTTCTTCCTCAATTGACTTTTGATCATAATCAATTTTGTAAAATCAATTTTCATCACACCGCATAACCCATCCATAACTAATATAGTTTTGTCATCATGGCTAATGCTAAAGTATACTACTTTATGACAAATTTTAGAAAAATTCAAAAGCTGAACAAATAAATTTGTAACCACTACTTGAATAATATTGCTGGTGGAAAGTGGAAAGTGACAAGTTGCATTGTTTGGAAAATCGGGAAAGTAAGAACTCAAGTTTGCCATTGAAGGATGGGTGTCATGGACGTCCATATGGTACCAAAACATGTTACATTATCAAACCGTGATTAATACAATGCCAAAACATGTCACATTCGACCACTTCTATTTTCACTTATTATTACGTGTTTGGTATCATAGGTCTCTGTCTAAGTGCTTCACATGTAACAGTAACATTAATCTTTGGTGAAAATCAGTAGTTGCTTGTTTGATTTAATTCAATGTGTTTTAAGCGCCATTTAGGAGTACGCTTGTAATTATCTGATCCACCTATCGGTCTAGTGGTAGATAGAGGTATTCGCGGTGCGGATTGAGCGATTTTGACGAAAAAAATCATATGAACTGCAAGAGAAAATTCATGCGGTTTAGTTTGTTTCGGTTGAGTTTTAGAAAAAAATCGAACCAAATCAAATTAACGTTGTTTGGTTCGGTTGGTTCAGTCTTTTACAAATATTTTATTGAGTCATACATACATATATAAATGACAACATAACTTTATATTTAAATATTCATATACTATCAAATAATAACAAAACTCGTCATATTTTGACAATAACTTTCTATTTAATATATAAATATTAAATTAGACAAAAGTGAAATAATAAACATAAAATAATAACATAAAACAATATAAAAATTACTATAATGAAACAACAAAAATAGAAGAGACGAGAGAGTAGTGAAGATGAAAAAAAAAAGAGTTGAGAGATTAGAGAAGGAGATATATGATAAAAACGAAACTGAAATAGAGAACATTTGTATAAAAATGAGAAGGTGAAAAAGAAAGAATATAAGAGAGTAGAGATTAGAGAAGAAGATGGAAGATATATGTGGCGAAGAAGACGCGACAATGTTATTAGATCTTCGAGAAGATCGGGCATGAAATCATATGTGTAAGAATGAGAAAATTATTCGTATTCATAAGGCTAATATATAATAGGTTTAGGTTTGGGTTTGATGTGAGTTAAGTAAAAGTTAGGTTGTAACATAATGCGGTTTGATTCGGTTTGATTCGGTTTACAAACCGTGCGATTTTATTAAAATATGACTCAAACAAATCTGAACCAAATGCGGTTGTTTACGGTTTGATTTGGTTTGGTTTGCGGTTTTCTATTGGATTAATTTGGTTTTAAACACCCCTAATGGTGGAGATTTGGGTCTTGAGAGTATGCTCCTATCAATGTCCTGAATTCGAATCCTATTAAATGCTAACAATCTTTAAATGGGCTAGTTCATAAAGATCGATTGCAAAAAGTATACCAAAAATAAAAGAAGAAAAAAAATATCTGATCCACTTTCCAATCAACAAAATCGTGCTATAAAATCTATATAAAGCTTTGGGTTGGTTATCTATCAAATACTATATATCTAATGGACCGACCATATCATATGTTATCAATATTTGGTGGTTTGTCAAACTACTAGGCATTTGAACCTTCAAATTCAATTCATAGTGACAAATCAAAATGGACCATAGAATGGAGCCTTAGCATAGTAACTGCCAAAATATACTTTGCACCAAAAAAATTTCCTCCTTACATTATAAAGGTGTATTAATTTGACATGTGTGTAGTTGGGGGAAATTGGAGTTTAGGAAAGCAAGACTTTCTTTCCCTAGACTACTTAAATATTTGGGCCTAAGTCATACTCTATTTTTAACAAATATAGTCAGATTGATAAACAATAATACACCCTCCGGTCACTATTATAAGCAAAAAAAATGATTTAATTCTTGGTCACTATTATAAGCAAAAATTAATTATTACTAAATCATTTAATGCTGTAATTCCTAAGATACCCCTATATTTCATTTTTCAATGCTTTAAATTTAATAAAGAGGATATTATAGTAAATTTAATCAATGTTTTTTCCGAAATCTAAAAAGTTAACTACACTTAACTGAATTTCTTAATAATCGTGAAAACCATTTTTTTTGCTTATAAATGTGACCGGAGGGTGTATCATCTTAAAATTTAAATTGGACGTAACGTATTATATAAAATTAATTTGTAAGATAAGAGATGTTATTTTATATTAAATTTTTAATATAATTAAATTTTTTTCAAATTAAAGAAATTCACTAATTAACTTCATGACACATAGGCATAGGCTCAGGCTAATTAAAAATCTTAATGACAGTGCTACCCTAGGATTTGTACCGCAATCAAATCCCAACAACCAATTAGTAAAGAAAACAATAATTGTAATGTAAGGTAGGGTAAGGTAATTGGAATGAATATCCATAACAACTATGCACAGTACACAATTAATTACTATAGCAAACAGGTGCAAGAAAAAGACCGAGAGAACATAAACAAGAACAGCAGCAACTATACAAGTAGTCTTGATTGTAACAAGAACATGTGCATCACACGTATGGTTATCGATGTGGGGATTCATCAACAGTACAAGTCCTCACTACCAGTGGCTGTTAAAATAATGATGGATGCACATATTTTTCAAAGGAAAAAAAGTGAAGCAAAAGGGAATTCAAGTACTCCATGTCACTATCCACTAGAGCATAGAAAAGTTATATGTTAGTTAAACAGCTTGTCTTTCATCTAAATCATTTAGTAGAACAAAAAAGGGATGGTATTTTAGAGGTGGTTTCAAAACTATGTTTACCTTGAAGCAACTTTAAATTATGCATTGATTAAAACCCACTTTAAAGAATGGGTAATTATGGTCAAATATGTGTCCTTTGCCAACATAAAGGTTAGTATGTGATTTAGTGGGGAACCCACTTTCACCTGCCGGTCATGATGAGGCAAGAAAAATAGTTTTCAAATATCATTTTTTTTTAAGTGTTATAACCTATTGGATTGGAGTTACTTATTCAATTCAACAAATTATAGATAAAATATTTTTTTTCTCTTAAATTTATCTCGGGGTTCATTCTAGTCTTTCATCTTTAAAAAATTTTAAAGTGATCCTTTAATTGTTCAAAAAGGTTCACGTTAGTCATTTCCGTCAAAATGTCAAGACTAAAATTTTGCCACACCTAAGATTCAAACCTTGTTTGCAGGGTTGTTGGACATGGTGTGCTGTCACTCAGCCACTTCACATATATTGATTAAGTGTTCATTGACAAAAGTAAACAACACCAGTTCCTGCAAATCTTCCACTTGGTTCTGTAAATCCAAATTTTCCCAAACTGGTTTGGGGTTGAGGGTTTGATTTGTGTTTAATACAAAATACTAAACCAAAATTTCCAAATGGGTTGTTGTTTCATCTTTCATCAAATTTCCAGATTTTTATCAATTTTTAGGTTTCTTTGTTTCTGGGTTTAAAATTTTGTATTAAGAACTCATTTTAGAAGAAGGGTAAGTGAAGTAGCGCCAACAACAACTTGATTAAAACACTTTCATTTCTCCTTGATCGAGTAATACTTCATCAATCCTTCTAATTTCACTCTAATAATTCAGAAACAAAAGGGATTAGGGTTTCGTTCACTACCTAGTTAGCATCGTTTCCATTCAGAAAACCCAGAAGCAACCAAAAATAGATTGTAATGAAGATAAAGCTCAATCAATGCTCAGTCGTTTCATCATCATGAAAGCGGAAGAGAAAAAGAAACCAAAAGAACGCCGTCCTTTTCTAGCCTCTGAGTGTCGCGACCTCAACGAAGCAGACAAATGGCGTCAACAGATCAGATCGATCGTGATGGTGGGAGGAGTGTTGTGAACAAAGATATCGCACAGTTAAAGGATTAGATGTCAAGGAGCTCGAATTGGTGATCAATTTTGATGTTCACTATATCTAATTTTAAATTTTCTGAAGAAGATGAAAGATATGCACTAGGACTGGTTATGGAGGCACTGGCTTTAAATTTAGGATTCATGATGTTTAATTGAAGAAACCCGAAAAATTTGAAGAAATCCAAGAAAAAGAGAAAATTAATATATATTTAATTAGTAAACTTAATCACAAAAGGAAAAATGGCTCAGTGGTAAACTAACTTCTTAGTGACCAGCATGTACCTGGTTCAAATCCAGGTTTAAGGAAAATGTTTTAATTTTTTGTTGAATTTTAATTAATATGGTGATAATCATATGCCACATCAAATTTCACGTGTATAAACATATGTCACACGTCAGATGCCAGCATGTAAAAGTTGACGTTGTTTGGAAAAATTGAACGGAAATGACTAACGTGGACATTTTCTATATAGTTTTCTTTTTAAGCATCATAAAAATATGCTACATTTATTTGATATTACACATTTTTTATATCAAAGTGAGTTACCAAGCAGGATCGAGAACGAGAAGAGTAGCTAGCAATGGTATCCTTGTCGATGTATGATTTAAATTGGTTGTCGCATGCAGATATTTGTCTCTGATTATTATCAGTAGTTTACTATGCTAGTGTATTTTTGTACATATGTCCATTTTTGATAGGGTACTTTAGTCAGTTAGGAAGTTAACAGTTTGTTACACTTACTGTTAAGTTTTACACTCTTGTATATAGTTTGAATCTGCAACAATTATATTATGTGAGTTTTACACAAAATGTAAACATAGTGAAAATATAAAAATACAGAGCATTCTTTCATTCTAAGATGGTATCAATCGTCCTTGATCCTTCTTCTCTTGCGCAACCCGCTCTCACCTTCTTCCCCCTTTCTTGATTTTTGAACTTCAGAGAAGCTCTAATCTTAGCTCTGCAACTTCACTCTTAGCTATCAATGGCGACTCCACAACAAGAACCTCACGCCTCACTTGCGTCACTCCTGAATTCCAACAATCACATTGTCTTTGGACCGAAACTATCCATCAAGCTTCAGGAGAACAACTTTCTTCTATGGAATCACCAAGTTGAAGGGATTATCCTTTCACACAAACTTCACAAGTTCATTGCGAATATGCAAATTCCTCTAATTTTCAAATCGGATGAAGATCGTCTCGCCAACAAAGTATTTCAGGAGTATAAAACCTTGATTTTTCAAGATCAAGCGCTTTTCTCATGGCTTCTTTCAACGATCTTTGAATCGGTGCTTCTTAGGGTTTTTTCTTGCAAGCACTCGTATCAAATTTGGGATCAAATTCACAAGCATTTTAATGCAGTTATGAAAGCTATGGTTCACCAGCTTCGATCTGAATTGAAAACCACAAAGAAGGAAAATCTATCAATCTCTGAATATGTGTTGTGAATTCGTGTGATTGTTGATGCTCTCCTCGCAATTGGTGATCCTATCTTTGATAGAGATAAAAGTGATGTGATTTTACAGGGTCTTCTAGAAGAATACAATTCCTTTGTAATGATGACCTATGTCAAAGGTGAACTATCCTCCATCTATGACATCGAAGCTCTTTTGTATGTTCAAAAAGCTCAACTAGACAAGTAGAGTCAAGAACTTACTCTTACCACTGCCACAACAAATATTGCGCACACTAATAATAATTCAAGCCTCAAGACCACCATAGGTGATTTTTAACAAGGAAGAGGAAGAGGTGACATCTCCAGGGGACATGGTCGTGGCAAAGCTCGTGGAACCTACTCTCCTGGGAATAGACCTACCTATCAATTGTGTGGGAAGTATGGGAATTCAGTAATTAATTGTTGGCACATGTATGATGAGAATTTTGAACCTGCACCATCAAGAACAAATCCATAATCTACTCTAGCTAAAGATGATCAGAAGAATCAACCTTCCGGCTTAACACAAGCCTTAGCATTCTTGGCTCATCAAGACAACTTTAACATACCAACAAACCTTGAATCACAAGTGTGGTTTGCTGAGGTCCTTGTTGGTAATGGTCAAGGCTTAAAGATTAAGTTGCCTCTCATCACATTACTTCTCATAATTATCACATTCAACACACACAACCTTGTGTTGGTTCTAATGAGGTCCTTGTTGGTAATGGTCAAGGCTTAAAGATTAAGTCTGTAGGGATAACAAAGATTAGTTCTAAGACTGCATCATATCCTTCGTTGTCATTAATCAATCTTCTCTATGTAACTAGCATAACTCGTAATTTACTTTCTATTTCCAAATTTGCTAAAGACAATGAAATTTTTTTTGTGTTCCATACTATTAGGTGTTTTGTTAATTCTCAAGCATCTAAGAAGGTACTCTTAGAAGGATCCCTTGATGCTAGTGGATTGTATTGTTTTCACAATCTCTCATTGGAGTCCCCTTTGCAACCTGTTGCTAATTCTTCTAGTTTGTCTACCTCTGATCAGGTCACGGATGCTTTAGATTCCTTTTCAAATGAATTTTCCCTGGGGCATAATAGGCTAGGCCATGCCAATGATGTAGCAATTAAAATTATGCTCAAATTATGTAATATTTCCTTAATCAATAAAGATCATATTGAATTCTATAGTTCTTGTTCCTTAGGTAAGTCTCATAGACTTTATACTCCTTTAACATCAACTGTGTATTCTAGTCCTTTTGAACTCATTCATACTATTTGTGAGGACCCTCCCCAAATCCATATAGTCAAGGCTTCTCTTACTACATAGCCTTAGTTGATATTTACATCAAATATACTTGGGTGTACTTTCTAAAACAAAAATCGGAGGCCTTCAAAGTCTTTGAACAATTTCTTGACTATGTTAAAACACAATTTCAAACCACCATTAAAGCTATTCAGTATGACTTTTGTGGTGAGTTTAGGCCATTTACTAAACATTTAAATGAGCTAGTTATCATTCATAGATTAATTTGCCCACATACCTCTCACAAAAATGGAACTATAGAGAGAAAACATAGAAATATAGTGGAAATGGGCTTAACTCTCCTTACTCATGCTAATATTTCTATGGAATATTGGGATCAAAGTTTTACTACAGTAGTTTATCTCATTAGTAGGCTACCTACACCTACTCTTACCAAGTTCACATCTCCTTTTCATGCATTTTTTAATCATACTCCTGATTATTCAACACTTAGAACTTTTGGATGCTTCTGTTTCCCATATTTAAGACCATATAATAAAAACAAACTCCAATTGAGAAGTTCTGAGTGTGTGTACCTTGGTATTTCTCCATAACATAAAGGGTATAAATGTCTTCGCAAAGAAGGCATGATTTATATTTCAAAAGATGTGATTTTCAATAAGAAGGAATTTCCTTATCTTACTATGGTCCCAGTCACAAGTCAGCCTAGTACACCAGGCCCCTCCAAGTTTATCTGTCTCTCCATAACACTTAACATTGGGCCTGTTAAGTGTGGCAACACACTGTCCAAAGACAGTAGTTCTGCACAACATATTATGCTCTCTACTGGACATGTCAACATCCATATGGACAGTCCAACTCACAGTCTAAACCAGAACCCATATGTGACCCTGGAAAATAATTGTCCCCTCTAATATTTAAAATAACACTACATCTCCTAACAACTCTATAAACATTGAAAATGAAGAAGTAAAAAGTGTCTAATTTCACACTCAGTCCTCACAAAATTCCCAAAGTCTCTCTCCTAAAAACAATGAGCCTTCTCAAGGTAGCACACCCAACCAAGAACTAGAAAGTTCCTTATCTCCTTATATTCATAATAATCCTTCTACACATTCTTTGGTTGCTAACAATCATGTTATGCTTACTAGAGGAAAAACAGAGAACCTCAAACCTAGAACCTTTCTGGCTCATTGTGAACCCACAAATCTCAAACAAAATTCAGCTCAACCAAAATGGTTTGAGGCTATGCAACAGGAGTATAATGCTCTTGTAGCAAATAATACATGGACACATACTACCCTCCCCTCCCACGGGAAAACCATAGGTTTCAAATGGATCTTCAAACTCACACAAAACTCTAATGACAACTTAAATAAACACAAGGCTAGCTTATGGAAAAAGGCTTCAATCAACAATATGGGTTTGAATTTCATGAAACATTTAGTCTTGTAGTGAAACTAGCCACCATCAAATTTATTCTCACCTTGACTTTAACTCATAAGTGAGATGTTCAACAAATAGACACAAAAAATACTTTCCTTAATGGAACACTACATGAGGAAATATACATGCATCAACCACCAGGTTTTGAACATGAAAACAAAGCTCTTGTATGCAAATTAAATAGAGCTTTGTATGGTTTAAAGCAGTCACCTAAGTCCTGGTATGAAATTCTACATCAAACTCTATTTCACTTGGGATTTGTATCAAGTAGGTGTGATCACTCACTTTTCACATAAAATCACCAAGATGTTACTCTCTATGTACTTGTCTATGTAGATGACATTCTTGTTACATGTTCCTCATCTCATCTCATTCACAAACTAATTAATCAGCTTCATGATCAATTTTCTCTCAAGAAACTAGGGAGACCTGAATATTTTCCAGGCCTGGAATTCAAATATCAAAGTAATGGTTCTCTTATATTGACTCAAACTACGTATATTAGGGATCTTCTTTCTAGATTTAATACGGAAAGTGCAAATGGAGTTCCCTCCCCCATGCTCAGTTAGTGCAAACCTGGCAAGTTTGGAGCTGATTTAATGGAAGATCCTCTGATGTAAAGATCTGTTGTGGGTTCCCTACAATACATCATTCTTACAAGACCAGACATAGCCTACTGTGTAAATAAGGTATGTCAGTTTATGGCCAATCCTCTGGGCAACCACTAGAGCATGGTAAAAAAAGGATACTTAGGTACTTGAGTGACACTACTACACTTAGTTTACTACTTTCTCCTGCAAATCCTAACCAAGCTCTTTCTCTAAGATCTTATAGTGACTCTGACTAGGCAAATGACCCAAATGACAAAATATCGACATCTAGCACATGTATCTTATCGATCCAAATCTGATTTCCTGGAATTCTAAGAAACAAACCTTGGCGGCAAGGTCTAGTGCAGAGGCTGAATATAGGGCCTTGGCACATACAACATTATAGGTGCTTTGGTTGGAATCATTGCTTGGTGAACTACGAGTTAAGTATTTCTCTCCTACCCTTCTCTTTGACAATTTAAGTGTTGTTTTACTATCTCATAATCCAATTATGCATGCTAGAACCAAGCATATAGAATTGAATATTCATTTTGTAAGAGAAAGGGTTATAGACAATAAACTCAACACACAACATGTTTCTGCATCGGCACAACTTGCATAAATTATGACAAAGCCTCTATCAGCTGTTACTTTTCATGACTTGAGGAACAAAATCAAAGTGGTTTTTCTTCCACCACATGATCTTGTGGGGGAGTATTATAAGTAGTTTATTGTGCTAGTGTATTTTTGTACAGTTGTCCATCTTTGATAGGGTGCTTTAGTCAGTTAGGAAGTTAACAGTTTGTTACACTTACTTTTAAGTTTTACACTCTTGTATGTAGCTTGTATATGCAACAATTCTATTATATGAGTTTTACACAAAGTGTAAACATAGTGAAAATATGAAAATGCAAAGCATTCTTTCATTCTAATAATGATTAATAAGCAGCCAAATGAAAGCTATTGTTATCGAAGTTATGAAGATTATTATATTTAAGGAATTTCCTTTTTACTTTTAGGGTGTGCCTCACAACTCTGAAAATTCGAAATAATTCTCAAATGTTTTTAGAGATTCATCTTTGGACGTACCTTAAATCACTTCATCTTTCATAAATTAAGATGCCACCACATTTTTGCCAAAAATTAGTCCGGAGATAATTTTGCGAAAATTTTATGAGGTGTATTCGGGGATACATCTCTGAAAACACTCTAAATCCATTTACTGCGCATTTTCTATTGATCTGGTTTATTTAACCATTCAATGACATTTTCATAGATGTATCTTCGAAAATGTCAAGCGGGAAATTGAATATATCACCACCTTGCATGATTATCTCGCCTACACTCCATACCACCTACATAACCCAAAAACCCTTTAAAAAATTCATTCTCAATCAACTTTTCGACTCCAAATCATCATTCTTGTGTTTTATCACATCAAATGGAGCAAAAGAAGCAGCAATTTAAGGTAAAATTCACTCATTTTATCCCTTATTGTTTACATTAATCTTGTTCTTGAGTTAAAAAATATGTGCGTTACGTCCGGATGTGCATCTTCGAATTCACCTTTTCATGTTTCAGATGTGCATCTCCGAACTTTCATGTTACTATGAGTTTTTAAACCGTTTTTCTATTTTGGTTCGTATTAGATATGGTGCACTCGAATATGTTTTCTAAAGCAACTCTAAGTAAAGATGTCAAATCTGGTGTGGTGGTGGAAAAGATAATGGATGCATGGAATAGTATATTAAATTCATTCATAGAAGACCTTTATGTTGCTTCTATAATGCATTTTAGGAGTGTATGTCAGATATTCAAATTTCTGAAATACATTGAGAGTACTATTTTGGACCAAGTAAATGAGAAGAGTGTTTGTGTTTGGACCAATTAAATTAAACACATCGATGATACAACAATTAACATAGTCGAATATGTACAATCGACTATGAAGAAATGGTTGAATGAGAAAAAGGATGGTTTTTTTCACCAATAATCCTCAAGATACAAATGTCTCCTTTCAAGATTCAAAATCTTTGAGGCAATGTATAAATAGTGTCTTTTACCTTACTTCTTAGTTGCACTTAACAATTTTTGTTTGTAGTTGTATTCAGTTGGCTTTAGACTTAATATCATTTGAACAATTTTCAGTCATATTAAATAATCAAACAATCTCTATTGTTCATTTAATTCACTTGTTAACAAATATTTTTTAACAAAAATTCATATAGAAACCTTTTCCTAATAGTCTGAATTTACACCATAAATACACATCTAGGATTCTATTCAATTTGATTCCCTTAGAACCGCCAGCATCATAGTGACCGGTCATGAAAAAGCACCATTTTCACCACTACAAATGACTTTTTTCTTTTCTTTTCCGTTTGACAGAGGAATAATTGAGCCCTCCCCTTGTGGATTCTGTCAAAAGTCATTTTCTTGCTAGAGTAACCCTATATGACTCAGGCTCAGTGGATTTTTATTCAAAGCAATAAAAAACCAGTACTATGGTTGATGGCTACATTTCTGGCTTTTTTTAATAGTGGACAATGCTTCAATCTACCACACTTTCAATATTAGACAAGTCTATATTCAATACTAGACCTGTCAATATAATTGATCATGACATTAATATATTTACTTACCATACCATTATTACCAATACCATTATTTGACAGCATTAATATTTTTTTTGATCATTGATTCTTAATTAATGGTTAAAAGATTGAGTGGTGGTGATTCTGAATCGGTGGGAATAGGTTTTGAGCATGGGTCTAGGATGGACCAGATTCATAAAAGTGTGTCAATAACAATCATGTACCGTATATGTTTGTCCTTTGTACCTAAGGTCAACGTTTGCATGAGATATGTCTTACATATAAGATTTACAATTTTAATCGACCAAATATCTATTGCATCCTCTTTTTTTTCTCAAAGCAATAAAAATCCATCTTAAGAGAATTGGGGGATATTCGTTGCAAGCTTGAGTCTTCTATATGTACATTCTTATTTTTCTCATATTATAATTGAAAATTTCTTTACCCACCTCCCTATGGGGGGTCACCCCCAGGGAAATTCCCAAACTACCCCTGCTTCGGAAATGAACTTCCGAAGCGCTTTTTTTTAAAAAAAATTTCCTTGATTCGGAAGTTCATCTCCGAAAACACCTCATGGGGGGTGCGTTCGGAGATGAACATCCGAAAACACCTCATGGGGGGTGAATTCGGAAGTTCATTTCCGAATTATGCAGAAACTGTGTTTTTTTTTTATGTTTTTTCTTAAACGCAACCGCATTTTAATTAAACGTTACCGGCAAATAAAATAAACAATAGATAGACTGAAAACACTAATATGATAAATAAACAAAAAAAATACTAATCCGATGAAAATAATATATACAAACCGAAAAAAATAAAAATAGTGTGCTAAAGATACAATCCGATAACAAAAAATATATAAACCCGACCACTACTGGGTGTGCCTAAACCTCTCCCCCTGAGACCTCCTCTGCCGCCTGTATGTCGCCGCACGGTCCGCATCAGTGACGATCATCTCCATCACGGCGACTGCCTCTGGACCGCCCCGATCCACGATACCTCGATCCAACGCGTCCCGCCCAAGCATCGATATCCGCTGGCAGATCGGCATGAGATCAATGGCGTGATCATCCTCGGCCTGCTGGTTCTCCAGGATCTCCTCGTGTGCTGGCCTAGGAGCGCCGGGAATGTCGGGTCTCAGAAGAGGATGTGACACCCGGTAGAACCATGTGACGTACCCCTCCTCACTGTGCCAGTCCTGTGTGACCCGAGTGAGACGGTACTCCTGCGGTACCACATGCTGCTGCCACTCCGCCCATATGGCAGTGAGCTGCACTCGGGTCACAGTGTCGGGAGCAGCCTCAAAGGGTGACCTGGGTATCCGCTGCACGAATCCGAACTGACGCATGCACCGCTCAGGGAGATATCGAACCATGATGCCGGTCCCGCATGCCAACCAGCCTGAATATAGAGCAATGCCGTCAAAGGGGACAATCTGAGCGTAGTCGACGAACGGCCTCCAGGTGACGTCGTCGTGCATCGTGCGGTCCAAGTACAGACGGTATGGTCCCACCGCATCGTTCCCCCTCTGGAGAGCGTATCTGGCGGCCCTGGGCATGGCGTCCACGTACGCAGGATCGATGTGAAAGTCGTGGATGCGGGAGAAGTAGGAGATGATCCAGCTCTGAAACAGAAACAAGATAATGTATTAAAATTAAATACGAAACATATATAAATAAATAAATACGATAATGTATTAAAATAAAACGTACCGTAAGCAGTGTGCAGGATCCGACCAACTGCCTCGTCCTCCAGTTGGAGGCCTCATTCAGCTTCTGGTAGAGATATGCCAGAGTAGCTGACCCCCAGTTCCACTGGTGGCGGAGGTAGGCCACGTCGACGTACCTGGCACTCTTGTCCACAAAGCATGCAGCGTCTACCACATGCATGTACCAGCACCGGAGAGCGCAGCCGCGGTGGTACTGTGTGAATAGCTCGTCACCCTCCTGCCCGGCATCGGCCGCCGCGTCCAGGTGGTGCTCAAAATAAGCGCTCAGTGTGGTGAACCGGATGTGAGGCCCAGATGTCGTGACGCACTCATAGTGAGCAACCTCCTCCTCCATGCCCAGATAAAGCGTCATCCACTCGATGGCCTCGACCCTCTGGATCCGGGAGTGGTCCAACAGCGGCCCCCTAATAGGCAGGTGGAGAAGACACTGGACGTCATGCAAGGTGATCGTCAACTCCCCCACCGGCAAGTGGAAAGAAGACGTCTCCTTGTGCCAGCGCTCCACAAATGCCCCCTGCATGCCGGTGCTGATGGTGGTGTACCCGGTCATGCAGAGCCCGCTAAGCCCTGAACCTCGCACATGGTCGTTAAACCACTGAGCTGCTGGTTTAAACAGACCGAAAATCTTCCTGGAGTGGTTCACCATTTTCAATGGCTCTCCACCAAGTCCTGTGGAACGCGGACACGGCGTCCCCGTCCCTGCCCCCGTCCCTGGGTCGACGCCAGATGCACCGCCGCCGCCCGCTCGCGTCTAGCCGACGCAGTCTGGGACTCTCTCCCCTGTCTAATGCGTGCTGGCTGGTCTGACATGATCCTGTAAACAATCGAAATCGATTAATATGCGAGACAAATGAAAAAAACAAAAAAAATGAACTTCTGGTACAGTTCGGAAGTTCATTTCCGAAAACTGGGATGGAGGTGTTTTCGGAAATGAACTTCCGAAACACCCCCACGCAGAGCTTCTCTGCAACCTCCAATGGCAGACCCAAAAACCTAAACCAAATCCATTTTTTTGCCTACTAAACATCCTAATATCAGTACTAAGCTATCTTAATGTCAATTTTTCAGATTCTAAACACCCTAATATAGTTTAATCAAATAGATCTAAAACTTGAAAAAACAATGATAAACTTACCAATTAGTGTTTAATGATGAGTTTGGTTGAGTTTGGAAGAAGAGTTTGGCTACTTCACACTTGCTTCTGCAGAAATTTCGCCTATGGAAGTGTTTGATGATGATTAGGGTAAATGATTTGGGGGAGGGGGAGAGTTCTGCTTAATCTGCAGAACGCGTCTTATTTCGGAAGTTCATTTCCGAAATTGTAGTTTCGGAAATGAACTTCCGAAATAAGACATTTTTTTCAAAAAAAAAGGCGCTTTCGGAGATGAACTTCCGAAAACACCTTTTTCATGCATTTCGGAAGTTCATTTCCGAAGTCAGGGGTATAATGAGGTTTTCACCGGAGGTGGACTAGAAGATAGGGAGGTGGCCAAAGAATTTCTCTTATAATTTATAAATAACACACAATTTGATTGATCAACTAACCAGAATTGAAGGTTCCTTTCGTGTCTCAACAAGTGAATATATGTCATATTTCTTCATCAATATATTTCTCTAATATGTGTCAGGATGCAATTTGCATTTGTTTATGGGATCCCTGTGGAGATTATCTGTTCGAAACACTGAAGTTAGAGAACTTTTTCCTGCGGGAACGGGGGGTGGAGGAAAAAGTTCCCTCGATTTCATTTTGAGGCGGGGAGTAAAAAAATATCCTCCGCCCTGTAGATTCCCCGACTCCGATGATATTATTTTATTTTATACTTTATATATTATATAACATATAATTATACAATTTTACATAAAAATTATTAATGTATTAGAAAATGAAGAGTCATTAGTAGTTATAGATTTGTCACACATAATCAACCACTTGCGCTGGACGATAGCAATACTGTGATAATAAATTAGCGGAAGCATGGTAGCAACAAGTTCTAGAACGAGTTCTTTTGCTTTTTTTTAATGATGATAAACGTATTTTTATTTTTAAAAAAAAAGAAAGATGCAAAATATATGTGTTTTTAAAAGAAAAAAAAAACTAACGAAATACTAGTGTCATAAAGTATAGAAATTTTCTTAAAATTCAATCTCCGTGGATATTCATGGGATCTGTGGGGGTGGGAAAATATTCCTCCGTGGCGGAAATTTAGGACGGAGATGGGACAAAATTTAGGGACGGAGCGGAGAGCGGAGAAGCATCCTCCAAACATTCTCTGACTCATGATGACTTATTAGTTTCCCATTATTTAAATATCTTCTTATTAAAGTGACTTTGGTGTCAAACACTCGTACATAAATTTTTTTATTTTTACAAAATCAGCTAACTTCTTAAAATTTCTTTAAGATGAAGATGATAAATGTTCAATTCATTCTATTAGCCTATCTTGTGACTTACATTTAGAAATATATTGTGATATAATTAATTCTTTAGAATATTAATCAAGGTGTCAACAATGATACACACGTTTCTTAGTATGTTTGGTACTGTTCATGCAAAGAATACTAGTTGTATAACTTTCATGGTGCTAGTTGTATAATTTTCATGGTGCAGAGAAAGGGTCAAGTAGGTGATCTTTCCTGATGAATTGAGTATATCTTTTTAGTTTGAACTGTGCTATATTTTAGGCTCTGTTTGGTAAAACTAACTGGTAGTTGGTAGTTGGTAGCTGGTGACTGATAGTTGATAATTTAATTTGAGTGTTTGATAAATTAGCTGTTACACTAGCTGGTAAATACAACACAAAAGAATATTTTTATTAAGAAATTTATGATTTATTTATCTTATCATATTATATTATCATTTAAATATATTAATACAAACTTACAAAGCAATTTTAATATATATGAAAAATTTAAGAAACATCAAAATATTTTAAATTTATATATAAGTTATATAAATAAATTTAACGAAATGCATGAAATTTGAATTCAGTTAAAGTAATCAAAATTAATGATAAAAATAAGTTTATTATTTAATATTATACCCTAAAAATATAACAAAATTTGAATTCAATTAAAGTAATCAAAATTTTAATTTTTTTCGTCTCGGTTAATCTCATTGATTCTTCTCGGTTAATCTCATTGATTCTTCGATTACGTTTCACTAACTTGAGAATTATCAACACTATTTCAAAATTTATTGTATACTTTAGATGTTATTAAAAACATTAAAGATTAAAAAAAATATTAAACATTGAATCATAATATATATCGAAGGGTAAAAATAGATTTTTGTTAAAATAATAAGGGTATAAATGAAAGAAAAAGTCACAAGCTAAAAGCTAAAAGCTCAAAAGCTATTCAAATAGCTTTTAAAAAAAACTAGTATAAAAGCTAAAAGATAAAAGCTAAAAACAGTTACCAAACATAGTTTTTTTATTTATATGAGCTGAAAAGCTAAAAGCTAAAAACTCTTTTTATGGCCTTACCAAACAGACTCTTATATTGATCCCTCAATTTGATACGAGACAAAAGACATAAATGCAATTTAAATCCTAATTAAGAGGCATGTTTGGACAAGGTGACGTCACGTGATAAATGCTCATAAATATTAGTTCTAAGAGCTCGTTTGACCCAACTTTTTTAAGTCTTAAAAGTTACTTTAAAGTTAAAGTTAAAAATAAGAGCTTTTAAAATAAAGTTAAAGTTGTTTGGTTATGATTATTTTTTAAACTTTAAAATTTTTTTTACTTTAAAAATGTATATATATATATATATATATATATATATATATATATATATATATATATATATATATATATATATATATATATATATATATATATATATATATATATATATATATATATATATATATATATATATATATATATATATATATATATACATATACATATATACATATACATATATACATATACATATATACATATACATATATACATATACATACATATATATACATATATACATATACATATATACATATACATATATACATATACATATATACATATACATACATATATATACATATATATATATATATATATATATATATATATATATATATATATATATATATATATATATATATATATATATATATATATATATATATATAGGGTCGGCCCTTTCCCGGTGCAACGAGCCCAATAGCGTTGGGCCTCATAATTTGGGGGCCCATTATTTTTAATTATTATATTTTACTTAACTTAATTATTATATAAAAAATATATATATATATATATATATATATATATATATATATATATATATATATATATATATATATACATATACATATATACATATATATATATATACATATATACATATACATATATACATATACATATATACATATACATATATACATATATATATATATACATATATATATATATATATATATATATATATATATATATATATATATATAGGGTCGGCCCTTTCCCGGTGCAACGAGCCCAATAGCGTTGGGCCTCATAATTTGGGGGCCCATTATTTTTAATTATTATATTTTACTTAACTTAATTATTATATAAAATAAACTTTGAAACAATTTTCAATATTCTCTTTCTTCTCCAAACGGTTCTTCTTCTTCTATGGTCCAACACAAATCGGTGTGTTTCAAAATTTCACCGTCAAAAATCGAAACAAAACGAAACACTTGTACATAATAGTGACGAAATGAAATCACTCACCATATAACAGCGACGAATCACGAAACAAAACCATACGAGATACCACTGATATCGGCGACGACGGCGACGGAACAAACTAACTGGAAGCGACGACGGCAGCAACACAGTTTAATCGGTAAATTTCTTCAAATGATGTTATTTTTCTTGACAATCTGTTTGTTATTTTGCTTTTTGACGATGACATTTTGAGTTGGACTGTGTTGAAATTGAAATCAATTGTTTCTACTAGGCTTATAATTTTTGTTACTGTGTGGGTATGTGTTCTATACAATAAATGGTTTCTAAGTTTATACAATCAATGGTTTTTAAGTTTATAATTTTGGGGCTGTGTTGAAAACTTGAAATTGAAATCAATTCTTTTTTTTAGTTTTTATTGAAATGAAGTTTGTTTATGTTTTTGCAAATTCTGTGACAGTGTGATGGAACTACAAATAAAGTTTCTGTGAAATGAAGTTTTTTTTTAGTTTATAATTATGTTTCTGTGAAATGAAGTTTATAATATATAATATGTTTGTGTCAATATAATATATAATATGTTCACAAACATAGAATTTATGTTGAAACATTAATGTTTATATTAATTTTTATTTTTATTGTAGGAACACAATTTAACAACGGGACTACAAATAGATCGCCTGCAAGTAAAAACTGTGGAGTTGCTCGTCAACCGACACATTAAACTTAGTGCGATATTCCAGGTTTTTTCTTACTATGCCTCCTAAGATGCCGCCTAAGAATAGAAAATATGAATGTGGAAATGATAAGCGTAAGAAAAAGAAAAAAATTGAAGAGTTAATTCAATCTCAAGTAGGAGCACTTGATAAATTTTTAATAAAGGAATCACAAGTTCTAAATGAAAGTCATTCTGTTGATCATATTGATACTGAAATTCTTGATAATGTGTCCATTGAAAATGATAATGTTGATAGTGTTCCCATTGAAAATGATAAT